>NW_024412397.1:60077212-60104148 GCF_014898765.1 Herpailurus yagouaroundi
CCCTCCCCCCGCCTCCCTCGCTCCCGGCCCGGCCCGGCGGCGCGCTCACACCCACGGCCAGAGGCGCCCTCACGCCGAGCGCTGCGACGGGGGCGCGCAAGCTGCCGCTGGCCCGGGACCCTGCGGCGTGTGCCCGGAACCGGGCCCGGGCGGGGCCTCCCGCGGCCCGGCCCGCTTTATTGGGTCACCGGCCTCGCCCACCGCCTCGTCGGCCTCTGCCCTTCTTCGCGGGAGCGCCGTTCGCCGCCCCGCGCCCCCTCCCCAGGGCTGCACGTACGTCGTCGGCGATCCGAGGCCCGGCTGAGGCCGAGGGTCCCACCCTCCGGGTGGAGGAAGCGCCGCCTCCCCGCGCGCAGGGGGCCCTCGCGAAGTGGCTGGTAACAAAGCCCGGGGCCCGGCTGCACTGTGGTTGAGTGACAAAGTCATCGTGGTGCAGCCCGCTTTCCCACCCAGGCGCGGTTAAGACTGAAGCACAGGTTATTGCCCCCGTGTCCTGCCCATCCTTCGCTGACAAAGCGGGAAATGCTCCAGCAGGAGCGCAGGCAGGCCTGGGTTCAGATCTCCATTCTGCCATTTAACTTAGGTGTGTAACCCGTCTGTACATGAAAGATGATGCCTGCCCCAGGATTTTTGGGATTAGTAAAAAATGTAAGGAACCCAGAGAGTACTTCCTATCTAGGAGATGCTCGATGAAGGGGGCCTATGATTAGCTTTTCTTTCTGTAGCTTAAATAATCTTGCTAGCACTTGAGGTGTATGCCTGAAATCACTATTACAAATTTTATTATTCCCGATTTTTTTTTAACGTGTGTTAATTGATTAGCTCAAGTGCAAAGTGGAGGCTGAATCCAGGTTTTCTGACTCCGTTTCACACTGCCCTATCTTCAAGACTCTAAATCTATCTGCTACCCCACCTAAGACCTCCAAACTGGTAAGCTCCAGAAGTGGAGAGCAAAACACCCAATTGTTTAATTGATACCACACTGGCAGGTCTGGTTTCTTGGAGAGGAAATTCCCCTTGTCAGCCTGTGCCTTTCCACAACGTGGTCTTAAGGACACTATGCAGTTGACGCTTAAACTCCACAGATTTGAGCTGTATATAGAATTTTTTAAAAAATTATATTGGAAAAATTTTTGGAGATTTGCAACGATTTGAGAAAACTCAAACAGCATAGCCTAGAAATACCAGAAAAAGAAAAAGATATTATTGTAAGCATGCAGTATATAATGCATATTATATACAAGTAAACTATGTTATGGGTAAGGCTTCCAGTCAACAGTAAGCTATAAATAAGTTTGGAGGAGTCAACAGTCTTATGGAGACTTTTCAATGCAGGCCCGTGGGCATCCTATCCCATTGTATTGGTATGTAATGCCACTGAGAATCAGACTAAGGATCAGATCGATTCTCTGAAATCCATAATTCTGTGTAATAAACTGGGTTCTACAGAGCTATTCCAAAAACTTGCCTCTCAGGTATTACAAGATGGGACACATCGTGTGGTATGTATTACATTTCTAAAAGCAACAAAAATCAGACAGTCTAATTTTCTCATGTATAGAATCATTAAAACTGAAGGCCAAACTCATAACCTATTTCTTTCTTTCCCTTGCAGAATGCCCTTATGTGAGTTCAGCTGACACTAATTCTCCAAATGACAGAAATTCACAAACTATCAACAGAAACCAGTCCCAATTGACTCAGTCCATGACAGTCCTGCCCTGCTTATGGATATTTCTCTTGTTGACACTTAACCATTTTAGCAATTTCTGGATAGAGAGGAGGAGGAGAGGATTTTGCTCTTTGCACTAACTGGTGCTCTTGTAACACCACAAAATCTACAGAGTGCCAGCTATACTTAAGTCACTGGGTATACAAAGATGAAGAAAGCTATCTGGACAATCTACCCAGAAGTTAGATTTATAGTTCTCAGTGATGGTGATAAGATAGGGATTGTGTACCAATTGCTAGCCTGGGATATGAAAAGACAAACTCTGCCTTTGGTGGCTAGGCCTCCGTAAGCTTTATCTCACTATCCTCTGGGAAGGCAGCAAAGGAGGAGGGTCTGTGTAACGTTGGTGTTCTTCAAGAACTACGCATTTATAATCCTGCCTGCTTTACATGTTACTACAGGTCCTTTCAGGCACTATCATCTTTTTTTTTTTTTTTCTAATTTAAAAAAAAAATTTTTTTTTCAACGTTTATTTATTTTTGGGACAGAGAGAGACAGAGCATGAATGGGGGAGGGGCAGAGAGAGAGGGAGACACAGAATCGGAAACAGGCTCCAGGCTCTGAGCCATCAGCCCAGAGCCCGACGCGGGGCTCGAACTCACGGAGCGCGAGATCGTGACCTGGCTGAAGTCGGACGCTTAACCGACTGCGCCACCCAGGCGCCCCAGGCACTATCATCTTTAGACATTTCAGTGAAGGTTTTCTTATTCACAGTTCAGCACATGTTTTTTACATTTGATTTTTCTCTCCTTTCTTAAAGTCAATGGTTTTTAAACCAGCATTTATAAAATTCACTCTGTTCCCTCCTTATAAAAAAAATGATATTTAAACAAAGAATAGCACTCATTTTTCTCTATACCCTTACCCTGGTGTCACCTATAATGCAGTCTGTGGTTTCTGGAAGCTGTATGTTGTTTAGTGGTCAGAGCACAACATAGGGTATAAATTCTGAACCTGTTTCACCACTGAAATCTGTAAAATAGAGGGAATTGTCACAAGTCAATTTTATTTATTTATTTTATGTAATCTCTATACCCAACATGGGGCTAGAACTCACAACCCCGAGGTCAAGAGCCGTGTGTTCCCCGGACTGAGCCAGCCAGGCACCCCACAAGTCAATTTGTTAAAAAGTATCATCCAACTATGTGGCTACGAAGGCCTGAATTTTTCAAAGTCTTTCAAACTTCCATGAGTCTTTCAAACTCATGAAAACTTCCATGAGTTGCCAAGAAGCCTTGGAAATCGATGTATTTGGCTCTTCAAAACCAAACAAATTTCATGGGGAAAAGATTGCCAATAAAAAACCCTACCTGGGGCGCCCGAGTGGCTCCGTCTGTTAAGCGTCCGACTTTGGCTCAGGTCATTATCTAGCAGTTGGTGAATTCGAGCCCCGCATCAGGCTCTGCGCTGACACTCAGAGCCTGGAGCCTGCTTTGGATTCTGTGTCTCCCTCTCTCTCTGTCCCTCCCCCACTCATACTCTGTCTCTCTCTCTCTCTCAAAAATAAATAAACATCTAAAAAACATTAAAAAAAAACCTACCTGGCATTGCTTAATGCTATTCCATTTATTAATTTTTGTATTGGTAATCGAACTGTTTTCTTTTTTCTTTGGAATTATCATTTCTGTGGTCATTCTCGAAGCTGAAAATAGAGAAAAGGCAGATCTATCAGTTATTGTTTTGAATAATAAAAAATCTGTTTGAAAGTGGAAAAATACAAGAATGTGCTTTTTAAACAGATTTTTAACATTCATTTTTATTCATCTCTGTGTTTTTTGGAGCCAGGTTGGTGAGAGATGTCCCTCTACAGACTGCCATTCCCAAGTAAACAGCACAAACATTTTCCACTTTCAAAAAAAATAATTGCCAGTCTCCTACCAAAAGCCTTCTTTCCGTATTTTGGTACATTGTATGAAGGTGAATATTTGTGTAAAATTTCTCTTTTGTTTCCTTGCCTCTCCTGGCCCCCTTTAAAGCTCCGTGTCAAGGTGACATTCCAAAAGGTGAAATCTTAGCCTTTCCTAGATCTTCATAGTTTGGTTTTGTCTTTCAAAGACATTGGCTGGCTTTTTACTCACATCAGCTAACGATGTTTTCTCAGACCATCCTAAAAAAGAAAGAATAGAGGGGAAAACAGCTACAGAACTGAGCCCCATCCAAGTCACCCCTGTTCAGGCCATTCTTTCTCTGTTTATAAGAGTTGAAGGCTGCCCGTAGAATGTGGCAGAACGTAAGCTCTGTCCCACAGTCAGCCTCTGCTGCAAGTTTCTTACCATCGGCTTGTTCTGAGCAGAATAGAGCACCCTGTTAGAACCACCACTGTAAACCAAGTATAAAGGAAAACAAACGCCCTGTTTCTTATCCACCATGTGAGGTGCTCTGCTGTTTTCCGCATTAGCAGATCCAAAAGGATTCTCCACTGACAGTGCTGTAGTTATTCCAGCTGCGGTATGCTAAGGCACCCTCTACGGTTGGTTTCACAAAGTTTAACTTTAGTGTCAAAACAGAGGTGAAAGTGACAAGCAATAAATCCATTAAAACAGCAGTGTTAATTTTCTCTGTGCCTTTCTCTTAAAACGCAGAAAACGTTAGTTGCAATTCAAAGCAAGGGGGAAGAGCCTACCCCCATACAGTATGGGGGGCTGACGAAATGTTTATTATTTTAAATCTGGGTGGAGGAGTCAAATGGAACCGGGAAGAGAACATAGGTAAACCACATATTGAAACCCAGATAAACTCAGCGATTAAACCATACCCTGATTCTAAGGTCACTTCATGGTAATGCTGCCCGGTGGTTCTAGGGTTCAGAAGAAATTGCTTCCGTTCTCATTTCACGTCTGTGTAATTCTTTGTAACCAAATTGCTTGTGTTCCTGGTCTTTGATTCCTTCATCTGATAAAAAATAAATTAAAAAATTAGCACAATGACACAATACAATTTATGCACATGATAGCTAATACATTTTTTAACTTTTGATTTTGAAATAATTACAGATTTACAGGAAGTGGCAAAGAACGTACAGGGAGGTACTATGTACCTTCCCCCCACTTCCCCCAGTGGTAATATAGTACATTTGGAAACATTTTTGAGATATACGTGTCAGGCATTATACTGAGTGCTTTTTTTTTTTCTTGAAGTTTATTTATTCATTTTGTAAGTGAGAGGCAGAGAGAGAGGGAGAATCCCAAGCAGGCTTGGTGCCAGCATAAAGCCCAACTCAGGCCTCTATCTCACGAACCATGAGATCATGACCTGAGCTGAGATCAAGAGTCAGTTGCTTAACGAACTGAGCCACCCCGGCGCCCTGATGCTGAGTGTTTTTATGTACTTCCTGATTTAATCCTTAAAACAATCTAATGAAGTAGGTATTGATATTACCATTTTTAAAGTAATAGAAACCAAAGCTCAAAGAGGTTAGGTAATTTGTCAAAAGTCAGATCACAAATGGAGCTAGAATTCAAACATTGGAATCCCCATTCTAACAGCATTTTCTATATATCATCATGCTCATGACTTTTCCATCAAAACTGTTCCTCAGCCAATTTCTCTGGCATCAGGGAAGCCTCCGTCCTTTTCCGTGTACAGTCTTGCCAACTAGGCCATCACCATTCCCTGCTGGTTTAAGCACTGAAACTAAGATCACCTTTTCACTCTTTTCTCACATAACATCCTGACCAAAGTATTAACCACTTCACAACCATATTAGCAACTTTCTAACTAGGCTTTTTCAATTTACTCTGACCAAGGATGCAAAAATTTTCTTTCTAATATTTCGCAGCATCTTCCCAGTAACTAGACTTGTTGTGGCGATCAGTTTGCAATGTGTACAAATGTCTGATCACTGTGTTGTACACCTGAAACTGATATAATATTGTATATCAATTACCTTAATTAAAAAAACTATATAGGGGCGCCTGGGTGGCTCGGTCGGTTAAGCGTCCGACTTCGGCTCTGGTCATGATCTCGCTGCCCGTGAGTTCGAGCCCCGCATCGGGCTCTGTGCTGACTGCTCAGAGCCTGGAGCCCATTTCGGATTCTGTGTCTCCCTCTCTCTGACCCTCCCTGTTCATGCTCTGTCTCTCCCTGTCTCAAATAAATAAAACGTTAAAAAAAATTTAAAAAAAAATATATAGTCTTTATACCAAATGCCCTTTGCTTCATTAGCTACCATTTACCACCATTTAACTCTACTGTTTTAAGCGAAGTTAACCTGGGTTAAGACAGTCTTGAACTCAGGTGCCAAGTCATTTCTCCTTCGAACTATGTTCTTGTTTGTTTGTTTTTTGTTTGTTTTTGTTGTTGCTGTTGGGAAGAGAGGGGGAGAGAGAGAGATTAAATCTCTTTGTGACATTTCTTCTTTTTGATTTTTCCACTTATAAAAATACATGTATAAAAATCCAAAACAATAGAAAGAAAAAATGAGAATTGCCGAAAATCTCCCAATTCAGATATTACACTACAGAACATTAGTTTTTGTTTACTACTTTTTAAAAAAATTTTGTTAATGTTTATTTTTGAGAGAGAGAGAGAGAGAGAGACAGAGCATGAGTGGGGAGGGGCAGAGAGAAAGGGAGACACAGAATCTGAAGCAGGCTCCAGGTTCTGAGCTGTCAGCACAGAGCCCGACGCGGGGCCCGAACCCACGGACTGTGAGATCATGACCTGAGCCGAAGTTGGACACTCAACCAACTGAGCCACCCAGGTATCCCCTTTTACCTCCTTTTTTAAGCTTTCAAGATCCTACATAAAAAATTTTAAACACCTTTATCAAGGTATAAATTACATACTATAAAATTGACCCATGAAAGCGTACAGTTCAATTGTTTTGAGAATATTCATAGAGTTGTACTACCATCACCACATCTAGTTTGAGAACTTGTCACCCTCAAAAGAAACATACCCATCAATAGTCACTCTCTATTACTCCCCCCACCTACCCCGCCCTAGGAAAGCACTAATCTATTTCTGTCTGGATGGATTTACCTGTTCTGGATGTTCTATATAAATGGATTCATGAGATATGTGGTCTTTTGTGACTGGCTTCTTTCACTGAGCATAATGTTTTCAAGTTTCATCTATGTTGTAGCATATATCGGTATTCCATCCTTTTTTATGAATGAATAATATCTTATTATAAAGATATACAATTTTAATTGTCCATTCATTAGTTGATGCACATTGGGTTATTTCTACCTTTTAGCTATTATGAGTAATGCTGCTATAAACATTTATGTACAAGTTTTTGTATAGATTTATGATTTCAGTTCATTTGGATATATACCTAGGATTGGAATTGCTGGATCACATGATAACTTTCTCTTTAGTATCTTGAATTTCCAACTGCTGTCCAAAGCAGCCACACCATTTTATAGTCTCATCAGTAATGTTTGAGAGTTCCAATTTCTCCATGTTCTCCTACGTATAATGTGCCTCTTCCAAAGTAAAACTGTCATTATTGATAAATGATGTGATCGTATATGTGGAAAATATAAGAATCCACAAATAAACTATTAAGAAGTAAATTTAGCAAAGTCACTGGGCACAAGGTCTATTCTACATGTGTCAGTGCCCAATAATTATATATAGAATTTAAAATTTTAGTACCATTTACAACAGCATTTAAAAAGTCAAATCTTAGGGACACCTGGGTGGCTCAGTCAGTTAAGTGTCCCTCACTTGATTTCGGTTCAGGTAATGATGTAAAGGTTGTGAGATCAGGCTGCATACCCAGCGCAGAACCTGCTTGGGATTCCCTCCTTCTCCCTCTGTCCCTCCCCAGCTCACGCAGGCTTGCTCTCTCTCTCTGTCAAAAAAAAAAAGTCAGATCTTAGAAATGAATCTAATGAAAGAGATGCAGGACTATTACATACAAAACTAAAAAAACATTATTAAGGGAAATCTATTAAGTTATTAGGTAAAATGTAAGGCTACATTAAGGCCATGGATTAGAAAACTCAATTTTGTAAAGATGTCAATTGCATTAGATTCAATTCATTCCCAGTCAAAATCTGAGTAGTGTGTGTGTGAGTGTGTGTGTGTGTGTGCGCGTGTGTGTATCAACAGTCTGATTTATAATGTCTATGTGGAAATGCAAAGGGCCAAGATGAGAATAGCCAATAATTTTGAAGGATAACAATGAAAGGAGAGACACCTCCTTTACTGTATATCCAGACGTATATTAAAGCTACAAAAATGAAGCGTGTGTAGTGTTGGGTGGACATAACAAATAGACCATTAAAATAAAGAGTCCAAACACAGCCCCACGCATGTCTGGATGCCTGATTTACGACAGCAGCAGCAATGTCGAGTAGTAAGAGAAGGACAAAAGTAACACAGTGGGGTTGTAATGGAAAGCTGATGCAGAGTCAATGGGAGGGTCATGTGGGGGCAAAAAAAAAATGAAGCTTGACCCCTACCTCACTATATACACAAAAACCAATTCCAGAGGGACTGAGATACAAATATGAAAGGTAAAACAATAAAGCTTGAAAAGATCTCGAAAAAGTATCTTTTTGGCCTTGGGATAGGGGATGATTACTTAAACAGGCCCAATCACATTGGCCATGAGAGAAAAAGATAAATTGGATTCTCTTAGAAGTTCTGTTATACATTTAAAATAAAGGAGGGGGTGGGGGTGCCTGGGTGGCTCAGTTGGTTAAGCTTCCAACTCTTGATTTCTGCCCAGGTCATGATCTCACGGTTCACGAGTACCTTGTATTGGGCTCTTCGCTGATGGTGCAGAGCCTGCCTTGTGACTCTCTCTCTCTCTCTCTGTCCCCACCCCTGCCCCTTCAGCACTCTCTCCCTCAAAATAAATAAACTTAAGGGGCGCCTGGGTGGCGCAGTCGGTTAAGCATCCGACTTCAGCCAGGTCACGATCTCGCCGTCCGTGAGTTCGAGCCCCGCGTCAGGCTCTGGGCTGATGGCTCGGAGCCTGGAGCCTGTTTCCGATTCTGTGTCTCCCTCTCTCTCTGCCCCTCCCCCGTTCATGCTCTGTCTCTCTCTGTCCCAAAAATAAATAAAAACGTTGAAAAAATAAATAAATAAATAAATAAATAAATAAATAAATAAACTTAAAAAAAAAAAAGTTCTCTTATCCAAAGACACTATTAGGAGAGGGAAAACACATGCTATAAAGTAGAAGATAGTATAAATACAAAGATATACAAAGAAAGTAAGATAAACAAAGAGTTACAAAGAACTACACAAATCAATAAGGAAAGGACAATCAATGGGAACATGGGCAATAGATATGGACATCATAAAAGAGTATATCCACATGGCTAAGAAACATATGAAAAAGCACTTAATATAATTTTTTTGTCAGGGAAATATAAATTAAAACCACCCACCAGAATAATGAAAAGCTTGAAAGGTAATACCAAATATTGTTGAGGATGTGGAGTCTGTTAATTTTCTATTGATGCTTTAACAAACTACCATAAATGCAGTGACTTAAAGCAATTCGAATTTATTATCTTACAGTTCTGTGGGTCTGAGGTCTGACACAAGTCTCACTGAGCTATATCAAGGTTTCATTTAACAGGGCTGCATTCCTTTCTAGAGGCTCTAGAGGCAAATTTGTTTCCTTGCCTTTTTTAGCTTCTGGAAACTTCCATGTTTCTTGGCTCTTGTCCCTTTACCTTCACCTTCATAGCCAGCAACATTACTGTGCATTGACCATCCCTCCATGGTCACATCCCCTCTGACTCTCTTCTTCCTCTCTCTCCCACATTTAAGGACTCATGGGATGACATTGGGCCCACCTGTATAATCCAGGATAATCCCTCTGTGTCAAGATTTTTAATTTAATCACAACTGCAAAGTCCCTTTTGCCACGTAAGGTAACGTACTCACAGGTTCTGGGAAGTAGGATGTGGACCTCTTTGCAGGCGGAGCATTATTCTGTCTACCACATAGAGCAACACAACTTTCATACGATGCCCTTGGGAATGTAAATGAGTTCAACCACTTTAGAAAATATTTGGCAATATTTACTAAAGCCAAACACAGGCAGAACCTATGATCCAGCAATTCCACTCCAAAAGGTAGGTACACATTATGCACACCATTATTTGTAAAAACTTCCAAACTAGAAAAAAAAATCCAAGTGTCCTTTAACATTCAGGACGGATACTTAAAATTGTGGTCTATTCATATCGTGGAATATTATATAGCAGCAAAAATAAATGAGCAACTGTCACATATTGCAAAATGAATGACTCTCATGGGTGTAGCATTAACTGATAGAAGCCAGATGCTGAAGAATACATTCTGTATGATTCCATCTGCTTGAAATTTAAAAACAGGCAAAACTAATCTTTGGTGTCAGAAGTCAGTTTAGAGGTTAATGGGGGGGGGTGTTGCGGGGGAGGGGACGGGTGGAGATGATAGAAAGAGGACTTGAGCAGGGCTTCTGGGAGTTAGAAGCCTTCCATCTCTTAACTTGAGTGAAGGTTGCGCATGTGTGAACTCTGCGATAATTTTTCATGCTGTATCTTATGATCTGAGCATTTTTTTTCTGATTGCATGTTTTACTTTTATTTTATAAAGTTTTATTAAGCATGCAAAGTGAATATACTTAACTAAATATATACTCAATATACGTAATATGTGTGAATATGCTTAACTAATACATTACTAAGTTGTACATTTCAAAATGGTTAAGATGATAAATTTAGGGGCTGCTGGTTGGCTCAGTAGAGCATACGACCCTTGATCTTGGGGTTGTAAGTTCGAGCCCCATGCTGGGTGTAGAGATTGCTTAGAAAAAAAAATCTTAAAAAAATAATTACTAAGGAAATAAATGGTCATCTTCCAGAAAATCTGTGTGACAAAATCTAATCCAGCACTCAAAGAATTTCAAACACTGAATTTTTCTTTATCATCTTTAGGGAGAAATGAAGGGGAGGAGAAGGGGGATGGGGAGGGGAATGGCAGGGAGAGGAGGAGGAGGAAGAGGGGGCAGAGGAGGAGGAGGAAATGTTTACCTAAGTCAATTTGATTATGTGGTAATTATTTTGCTTTATCAAGCAAAGCGTCCTTCTAGGAGCAAGGTAAGCTTTGCCTCTCCCCAGGCAAATTAAAGAAGCCAGTATATACCCTTTGCTTTAGTCCCACCTATCTTTTCTCTCTCATCCTTCCATTTCTTCCCTCCCCTGTTAAGTCTTCGACCCTGCTTTCCTAGGCTGCAGTTTGTGGTTCTCAGTCTCCTTCCTGCACCTCTGAGCCCCTGGTGCCTAAAGCACTGGTGAAAGTCCCCAGCCCTGAACTTGAGAGAACAGGACATCTGAAGCCAATCACGGGACGGTCCCTCCATCCCCACAGTGACTCGCACACACCCAGGCAGCGTGGTGGTCAGTAGGGCCCAGGCTCCAGGATCCTGGCTCTGCCACTCCACGTCTGTGGATTTTTAACAATTGCCTCACCTCCTCCTGATTTGGGTTCCGTGTCTGTGAAATGGCCATGATAAAACAAAAGTGCCGTTCTCACGGGCTGTTGTGAGGACTGGAGGAGTTAGTGCCTGTAAAATGCAGAGACAGTGGCTGGCAGATGGTAAGCACTCAGTAAGTAAACCTAACAGAGAACTTATTAAAGAATCATCCATTCTGAGCATCCAAAATTACTGACTAAGGAGTAACGTTAGTAGATCTAGCTGAATTCCAATAAACTTGGCCTCTGATTGCTTTCTATTTTCAGCTGTCACTGCTTCAGAGCCTGGAAACGACAGCCCCCCAAAGTAATGATACTTAGGATGGACCAAGATCCCCATGCTCACAGAGCTCTCTTTTCTATCTTTCGGCTGTTTTAGAAATAAATAATGCATATATTAGGGATGTAATGGCCCTTGGCTTGAGCCTTGGTGCTCAGCCCAACTCTGCTATTTAACTTCAGCTTTGCTTTCAGCCTTAGGAAGTCCAAACAACCCAGTGATTCGGGAGCGACATTTCTAGAATCCCTGAGAGGCTGCTGCTCAATGATCAAGTACACGCACAGCTTCCCAAAGCATCCAATCAGTGTGACAGTGCCGATAATCGGAATAACTGTGGTATGGATGTGTTGTTATTATCTGAAGATACTCTTTCAAATATAATTAAGCATTCTAAATATAACTTGAAGGCAAATCTCCTTATGGACTTCCCACGTTCGAATTCTGACAATCAAAAGTGCTACATAAACTTATAATTGCCAGAGTAAATGCAATATTCATTAATATTGTGAAATCTTTTCTCTAAAAGAAAGTGTTTTAAAAATAAATAAAGACAGTGTTTTAGAGAGTTTATTTTATTTAAAAAAATTTTTTGGGGCGCCTGGGTGGCTCAGTCGGTTGAGCATCCGACTTCAGCTCAGGTCACGATCTCATGTTCCATGAGTTCAAGCCCCGCATCGGGCTCTGGGCTGATGGCTTGGAGCCTGGAGCCTGCTTCCGGTTCTGTGCCTCCCTCTCTCTCTCTGCCCCTCCCCCGTTCATGCTCTATCTCTCTCTGTCTCAAAATAAATAAATAAACGTTAAAAAAAAATTAAAAAAAAATTTTTAATGTTTATTTTATTTTTGAGGGAGAGAGAGAGAGAGAGACAGAGTGAGAGCGGGGGAGGGGCAGAGAGAGAGGGAGACACAGAATCCGAAGTAAGCTCCAGGCTTCTGAACTATCAGCACAGAGCCCAACGCAGAGCTGGAACCCACAAGCCGTGACATCATGACCTGAGCCAAAGTTGGACACTTAACCAACTGAGCCACCCAGGAGCCCCTAGAGAGTTAATTTTAGAAAGAACGTTATATATTTTGGAG
Organism: Herpailurus yagouaroundi; assembly: GCF_014898765.1. Taxonomy (NCBI): domain Eukaryota; kingdom Metazoa; phylum Chordata; class Mammalia; order Carnivora; family Felidae; genus Herpailurus; species Herpailurus yagouaroundi. The sequence continues at coordinate 60,089,734 of NW_024412397.1, forward strand.
CCAAAATTTTTTATAAAAATTTAATTACTAACATAAGGTAATAGAAGAATGATTATATCATGATTCCAATATTTTCAGAATTGTTTGTCTCGATTCTATCACTAATCAAAATAATCTGTAACAACTGCACTTGATTTAGGTTTTAAAAACTTCTCCTTAAGACCAGAGTCTTTTTTTTTTAAATTTTTTTTTAACATTTATTTATTTTTGAGACAGAGAGAGACAGAGCATGCACAGGGGAGGGTCAGAGAGAGAGGGAGACACAGAATCTGAAACAGGCTCTAGGCTCTGAGCGGTCAGCACAGAGCCTGACGCGGGGCTTGAACTCACGGACTGAGAGATTATGACCTGAACTGAAGTCGGACGCTTAACCGACTGAGCCACCCAGGCGCCCCAAGCCCAGAGTCTTTAAAAAAAAAAAGTTCTGTGTGAAAATCCCTTGTATCTTCTGAGAGTGATATAAAAATCATAATGTCAACTTTGCCACCTCATTTCCACAAGGAAAAAAAAATTCCAAAACAACATACAGTAACTTCATGACAAACTATCCTTGATCCAAATAGATACACTAAAATGTGTCAACAGTCGAAAAGAAGAATTAGAGAAAAACCAGGTATCCCAAATACATTTTGTTCCTTCTAATAAACTTAAAAATAGATGCTGTAAGAACATTTAGAAGAAAACAATTCTTTATAGATTTGAGCCCGTAGAAACTAAACATTAAAATATAAAGCTTGGGGCGCCTGGGTGGCGCAGTTGGTTAAGCGTCCGACTTCAGCCAGGTCACGATCTCGCGGTCCGTGAGTTCGAGCCCCGCGTCAGGCTCTGGAGTGATGGCTCAGAGCCTGGAGCCTGCTTCCGATTCTGTGTCTCCCTCTCTCTCTGCCCCTCCCCCGTTCATGCTCTGTCTCTCTCTGTCCCAAAAATAAATAAACTTCGAAAAAAAATAAAAAAAAATATATAAAGCTTGCCAAATGTTTGCTGCGGTGTGACAACCATTTTTTGGTAATTGAAGATATGTTTTTATGACATTTTCCTGGGTACACAGCTCCTTTGAGAAAAGTCAGGACTGAAAACTGAATTCTGTTCTGCCATGCATAAAAGATTGACGCCATGTGTTCAATGTGCTGGTGACAGTCTAGTCTCAGGAATATGCAATGAAATGACTACAAAAGTTGTCACAGATGACAACATTGACTAATTTTGTTCCTACGCTAAAGTGTCAAACTTTAAAATATTGGTTACTAAAATATTGAAGGGTAAAATTATAATCTTAATTAAATTTTTGATAACATGTCACTGATTTTTATACTTCAGAAGTTTAATCTGTGATGGTGATATTCAGCTTCTGTTTCAGCTTTGAGTGAGTTTGGAGCTCTCCCTGCTTTGGCTGAATATGGTTTTTAAGATTGGGTTATTTGGTGTTTTGCCATGATATGTATTCAGTGTGGTGGCCAAATGTAGACAATGAAAAAATAATGCATATTTCCATGCATGTAATTTGACTTGCCTACAGTTTCTTTTGATTTTTCCTCACTATGTCCCAAATCAATATGGGTTGATAAGGGACACTAGCCTGTAACAAGATGAAAATATTTTCTATATATATTTAAGAACTCTAGGGGCGCCTGGGTGGCGCAGTCGGTTAAGCGTCCGACTTCAACCAGGTCACGATCTCGCGGTCCGTGAGTTCGAGCCCCGCGTCGGGCTCTGGGCTGATGGCTCAGAGCCTGGAGCCTGTTTCCGATTCTGTGTCTCCCTCTCTCTCTGCCCCTCCCCCGTTCATGCTCTGTCTCTCTCTGTCCCCAAAATAAATAAACGTTGAAAAAAAAATTAAAAAAAAAAGAAAAAAAAGAAAAAGAAAAAAGAACAAGCATTGGCAAGGATATGGACAAACTGGAACCCTCGGGCGTTGTTGGCGAGAATTAAAAGGGCGCAGCTGCTGTGGAAAAAAGTATGGTGGTTCAACAAATTCAACATAGAATTACCATACAATCTGGCAGTACCAAAAGCATTGAAAGCAGAGACTCAAACATATTTGCACACCTATTTTCATAGTAGCATTACTCACAATAGCCAAAAAGTAGAAGCAGCCCAAGTGTCCCCTGATGGAGGAATAGACAAACAAAATGTGGTACACATACACACACACACCCTCATATCCTGGCCCCACACACAATCTGGGTGGCTCAGTCAGTTAAGCGTCCGACTTCGGTTCAGATCATGATCTCCTGGTTCGTGGGTTCGAGCCCCGCGTCGGGCTGTGTGCTGACAGCTCGGAGCCTGGAGCCTGCTTCTGGATTCTGTCTCTCTACCCTCTCCCTGTCTCTCTACCTCTCCCCTTCTTGTGCTCTCTCTCTGTCTCTCAAAAACAAACAACAATGTTTCAAAAAATTAAAAAAAAAAAAAAAGGAAGGACATTCTGACACAGGCTACAACATGATGAAACTTGAGGACACTGTTCGAGGTGAAATAAACCAATCACAGAAGAACAAACGCTGTACGATTCCACTTATATGAGGGACCTAGAAGCAGAGTCAGAAAATAGAATGGTGGTGCCAGGGCCTGGGGGGGAGAGGGAAATGGGGAGTTAGTATTTCATGGTAGAGACTTTCCATTCGGGAAGATGAGAAAGTTCTGGAGATGGATAGTAGTGATGGTTGCACAACAATGTGAATCTGCTTAATGCCAGTGAGTTACATACTTTAAAATGGTATATTTCATGTGATGTATATTGCACTGAAATAAAAAGTATTTTGTATTTAAAAATGTACATATTATACATGCTTATTTGACTACAATGGGCAGGGCGAGGACAAGTTTCTCCAGAAGAAGTAAAGGGGGAAAAGAATATTGATCAAGGTGCTTTGACTTTGCAGATAAAGCATTTTCCTAGTGCACCAGTAGGAAGTGGAAAGAGGCATTTCTTTGAAAGATCTAATGTCCTCCCCCCTCCGCCCCAGCCAGTGGGCCAGGGCCCAGGATTGGGAGCCAAGCTGGGACAAATACACTACTTTACGTGGTCCAGGATCAGGAGGTCTTGGGAGGATACACTCTAGAGCTTTCAAGTCCCAGGGTGAAAAACTGGGCACGTGCCAGGCTCCCATGGGCCTCGATTGGGTCAAGGGGAGAGCGAATTAAACCCGGAACTGGATGGGAAACGGCAAAATGAGAGGTAACAAGCCCAACCACATCTGTGGTATAGGTCGACGTATTACTTGACTTTTTTCATCATCCTAGAAATGCGGAAGATACCGCCGTCAATCCTTGGAAGGCAGCTGGGGTGCTGTGAGTAAAAAGGACCTCATCAAGCATTCAAATGGGTAGGCATGTCAGACAGGTTGTTTCTTATTACCTATATAGTCCTATATTCGGATGCCATTCGTCTTAGTGATGGATAGAGTCGCTGATCATTGATCCAACTGGAAAAGCATGTGGAGCACCTAACAGCTGCTAGGGCATGACTGTTACATGTACTTAGCGTGGTTAGGGAGCAGGGCTGCCCTGGAGGCTGTATGGATCCCACCACATGAAAGCGGAGCCTGGGAAAGGCCCAGTCTCCCCTGTTCCCGGTATTCATCCCCTCGGCTTGTCACTGGAGTCTTCTTTCCCGACTTCCCTCTGGACGGATGACCCGCTGGTTAGTGTCCATGGCTTTGTAAGTCACCTCTCCAGGATGCTGCATCTTGGCTCTATGCAGGGTTCCGGACCCAGGCTCTGAAACACCATATGCTAATCCAGACCAGCATGCCCGGGACCCCATTTACCCTTCCAGGACAGGATTTAGCATCACTTTTCTGGTCAAATAGCATGAGTGCTCACCTTTATCTCAATTTATTCTCAGGAAGTCCTGGCTTCAGATGGAGGCAGATGTCCAAGCACTCGGCTACTACGTAAGTGTCATTCACTCATTCAGAAAAATACTCAGTGCCTTCCGTATGCCTCGGTGATAGGGTCCTATAGGAAAAACGTGTTCAAGGAGCTCACAGTATAGGGACAATAAAGAGTAAAACAATTGTAATGAAGTGCATTAAGCGCTTTGATGGAAGGTGGCAGAAGGTGGACTGGGAACAGTCGGGGTGAATTCGAAGAGCCTGGGCCAACAAACTGCTTGCTCAGAGGTCACAAGTGAAGCAGGCCCCTGCAGCGGTGCTCCGGCTTATGTATTAAAGAGCAGTCAATGAGGCAATGTGGTTGCCCCCATTTTACAGAGGAGGAAAGTGAAGCTGGGAGACCCTTCGTAAGTAGCCCGAGGTCTTGTTGGCTGTACTATCCAGGTCCTCGAGTACAACTGGCATTGGTCACTCCTCCAGGAGAGCATTGCCTGGTTCATAAAGGCAGTATCACGTCTTCCTGCCTCTCCCAACAAACAAGACGTGGAAAATAACCCACCTTTCGGATTTCCCCAAGATTACAAGCTCGGAGGTCAACAGAGAGCTGTAGCTATACCAAAGTTACACAGTTTCTTCAGAGTCACATATTTTAAAATTATTTTTAATGTTTTATTAAATTTTGAGAGAGAGAGACAGAGCAGGGGAGGGGCAGAGAGAGAGGGAGACACAGAATCCGAAGCAGGCTCCAGGCTCTGAGCTGTCAGCACAGAGCCCGACGCAGGGCTCGAACTCATGAACTGTGAGATCATGACCTGAGCCGAAGTCGGACACTTTAACGGACTGAGCCATCCGGGCGCCCCTAAAGGACATTTAATAACTATGCCTGCCTGAGTGCAGAACCGCCAAGTGCCCAATAAAAGAAGCCTTTTTCCTTGCCTTTTGCGGCTTACAAAACCCCTTTATAAACTATCTCACTTGTTAATCGAAACAGTCCTGTGAGATCAAAGGCCAGGTGATCTGCCAAATTATGGAGGACGGGCCTGAAGCTAATTAATTAATTTAAAAGAGGTGCTTTATTTTATTTTTTTAGTATAATTTCTTGTCAAATGAGGTACTTTATTTTAGAGTAGGCTTAAACATTATAAAGTATGTACACAGGCAATGCTGAAGAAACAAGGAACCTCGTAATGTTGAATTTTTAATAATTGTCATTTCTTTTTATTAAAGCTTTTTAAAATTTTTTTAGAGAGCGAGAGAGAGAGCACAAGCTAGAGAGAGGGGCCGAGGGAGAGAGAAATCTTATATAGTCTCCATGTTCAGCATGAAGCCTGACACGGGGCTCAATCTCCATGAGCCTGGGATTATGACCTGAGCCAAAGTCAAAAGTCCAACGTTCAGCTGAGCCACTGAGGCACCCCAAATAATTGTCATTTCCAATTTTCAATCTCTATTTAAATAGTGCACATGGCCCCATTTACGCATATACTATTTTAGCGTGATTGCCACCAACGTGCTATCACATCTGCCTTAGTCCAGAGGACTCGCACAAGAATGCGTGACCAACTTTTGGAGCACATTCACTTAAATTGTATTTGTTGACTAAAGAGATGTTTATTTCAGAACATAACGGATTCCAGCGAGCATGAGATTGAGAAAATTATGTAACTGACATGCTTTGGTTGACCATGAATTCAAAATTTTTAGTGTTTATTTTTGAGAGAGAGAGAGAGAGAGACAGAGAGAGAGAGAGAGAGAGCACAAGCAGGGGAGGGGTAGAGGGAGAGGGGGACACAGAATCCGAAGCAGGCTCCAGGCTCCGAGCTGTCAGCACAGAGCCCAACACGGGGCTCGAACTCACGAGCTGCGAGATCACGACCTGAGCTGAAGCCAGATGCCCAACCCAATGATCCATCCAGGTGCCCTAGATGACCATGAATTCAGTTGACCCCCTTGGGTTAGGTCGTTTAGCTGTCTGCTGAGCAAGTTGCATCATCCTTATAACAGTGGTTCTCAAACTGTAATTTGCTTGGGAATACATGAGAAGGCCTTTCAAAGCAGATTCCTGTACCCTACCTCAATTTAGCAGGTCTAGGGTCAGCCTGAGAATTCCCATTTCTGACGTAGCATCCTGATCAGTGCTGCTCTCCTAGACACCTCACTTTGAAGGCCACTGACACACCTAAAGCTTGTGGGGAAGGCATGTGCTAATCTCACAAATTTGCATTAAATAACAATTGGTTCTTTCAGATTTTCAAGTTTCCTCTTCTCAAATAGAATATGTATCACACAGCCATGAAAATGTTTTAAAAGATCAAAGGGCTGCACCTTGAGAGAGATTTTAAAAACTTCATGTATAAGAATGTATGATTGTTTCCATAGAAGACACCTTTGAATTGAAAGGAAAGGGGGCGACAAACCAAGGCCTGTGTTCTCAATCCCTGAAGACCCTGCTGAGAAGCCCGTGGACTGGCTGCAAGAGCAGGTCAGGGTCATGTGACCAGCTCCTTCTCCTTCCCTAACCGGCAGCCATGTTTACAGCAATCCACGAAGAACGCAAAGGAGATTAAAAAGACAGCAATGAAAAGACTGAATTACACTTCTCAAAAGCATCTATATCTCTGGGAATCCTGGGGTGACATCGACCATATGGTTTTGTAAAACTCTCCATTTTTACAAAATTCAAGAACAATGATATTGCTCTTTTTGGTAAAGGTTCAAGGGCAAGACTCGCTGTACCTGAATTGAATCAATCATTTGTGGCGTATGTTCTTGAGTCAAGGGAGGAGAAAACTCCCTGGAAGGTCCCCAAGGTTGCTTGTCTTGCCTTTAATTAAAGGTTTTTGTTTTGTTTTGTTTTGTTTCCCTGGGAGTCCTATAAATCGGGGAATGGGGCTGGGCTATCTGCTGTTGAAACCAAATGAGCAACCTACCCTTCTGCCCGTATGTAATAAATGCAGAAAATATGAAATGTAGGGTTGAAAGGATAGCTGGGACCTAACTTCATCTCTGCTATCTATCAGCTGTGTGATCTTTTACTCACTTATTTAGAATACATATCATTACCAAAAGCTCCTTATCTGCCAGGTACATAGCTTATACAAAGGACTTTGTTTCTGTTGTAAAATAGGGATCATGCTAACCCACCTCCCTGTTGTGGGGGGGGGAGGGGAACCACACCCCCAGAACCCCTGGGGACTCTGGATCTATGAGGTGTCTTCTCTCTGTCCCCTCATGACGAGCCACCCCACCAGAGCCACTTCTGGCTGATGCGTTGTCCGGTGAGTGTGGCCTCCCTCGGTGTGACTTTCCAAACTTCTGTTTTGAGGGCCAGATGAAACGCGAAGAGAAGTGCCCGGCAGCCGCTTTCTCAGCTCTAAGACACCACACACGTGAGGCCACGGTAAAGAACCTCACGCACCTAGAGCACGCCACAGGCAGTGGTAGGCACGATACATACACCCGCTTGGTCCACCTTCACACGTGCTTCGTGCAATGAAGCAGCTTGGCATTATTTTTTGCAGTCCCCACAAAGCCCCTAACAAAGTGCCTTATGCTTAGCGGGAGCTCAGCTGTTTACTGAAGTCAACTCAGCACCCTCAAATCGAATGCTTTTAAGCAGTTATTGTCAAAAGGAATTTGCAACTGTTCTTAAGAAGTACCCAGTCGGGGCGCCTGGGTGGCTCAGTCGGTTGAGCGTCTGACTTCGGCTCAGGTCATGATCCCGCGGTCCGTGAGATCGAGCCCTGCATGGGGCTCTGTGCTGACAGCTCGGAGCCTGGAGCCTGCTTCAGATTCTGTGCCTCCCTCTCTCTCTGCCCCTCCCCCGCTTATGCTCTGTCTCTCTCTGTCAAAAATAAACATTAAAAAAATTAAAAAAAAAAAAAGTCCCCAATCATTTTCTTTCCCTGCCCCCACCTCCCCCCATATCTGAAAACAACAAAAATCTCTTGAGTTAAGCCTGGAACGGACATCTTTCATCTCATGCTGCCTCCACCTTTAGAGGTTCAATTACAATTTACCTCCACAGAAAAGAAGTAGAGGCACAACTGAAAAGAAAGATGTGGAAGGCTAATCCTTAAATTCCAGAAATCGTATCTTCTCAGTAAATTCTTTTGTGATCGTGGTCAACTCAGCTGATTGGAGAGTAGCTGTAATATGCCAGATTGCAAGTTTAATCCCTATACAGGCTCCACACTACGCAGTAGCCACAGATGCTTCCTCACCCCAAGCAGCTGTTGGCCACTGAAGGTGCTGGGCCAAACTTGAGCCTGCAACTGAGTAGACCGCTGTGAATGTTTGGGAAAAGGATCCAAGTTCCTTTTCCTGGTAGATCCACAGCACTTTTCATTCTCCTTTATTTAATAAGCTGATGAGGACGTGAGTATCTTCCACTAGCCAATAGGTTGACCAGCCTTGGAGATAGTGCAGCAAAGAGATAGAAAGCCCCTTCTGATGTGAACCTATGTGAGCGCTGACACCGGCTCGAGCGTGCCCCAAGTCCCCATTAACAAGGTATTTCCTGCTTCCTTAACTTCCCCAAACAAAAAAGTCCTAAGTGGATAATTATTATGGGCAACATTTCCGTACAGAGAAATCAGGGTGATAGAGTGGAGCGAGGACATATTTAACCTGGATATAACCATGTTTTAACATCTAATTTCCAGGTTACTGGAAATACAAGAGAGAAGGGCCGGTGAAACATCTTGAGAAAACAGAATTCTAGAAAGTGGGCGATGAAATAGGACAGCAGGTCACTTCAACAAGTCAATGTCAAGTTTCAGAGCAGCTGGGGCGCCTGGGTGGCTCAATAGGTCAAGCATCTGACTCTTGACTTCAGCCCAGGTCATGATCTCATCACAGTTTGTGAGTTCGAGCCCCACATTGGGCTCTGTGCTGGCAGAGCAGAACCGGCTTGGGATTCTGTCTCTCTCTCTCTCTCTCTGCCCCTCCCCTGCTTGTTTTCTCTCTCCCTCTCTCTCCCTCTCTCTCTCACTCAAAATAAATAAAAATTACCTTAAAAGAAAAAAGATTAAAAGTAGCAGAGGAGTACTGTTCCAGATTAAAAGACAAGGTTAATTTCTTTTTAAGCAACCAAATGGAAAGCGTGATCTCAAATAGAATTTGGTTTGAATAAGTCAGCTGTCAAAGACAATTTTGATGCGGTTGGGAAAATTTGAATATTGGCTGGGTATTTGTTGATGAGAGGGGAATTAGGTTTGGAGATAATACTGCTACAGTTATGTAGGAAAAATATCCTTATTTTTCAGAGGAACATTCTAAGTGCTCAAAGATGAAATGACATGTCTATAATAGAAAACTTTTCAGGAAAAGATGAAGCAAATATGTCGGATATTTACTGTTAAATCTAGTTATTGGGTAGATGATACTACATTCTTCTCTGTACTTTTTTTATTTTGAAATTTTGAAATTTCCTTATTTGTAAACCGGCGATAACAATGAGGTTGCACGAAATTGAATATGCATGTGGACGTACTTCCTAAATGGGCAAGGCGCCCGCATTTTGTTCCTTCTTGTTTATACGCCTGGCTTTTTAAAGACTTGAACCCCGGATTGCATGGCAGTTCATCATCTCTCAAAGTGATGTAGGTGCTTGTATTAATCCGGGTTTTCCAGAACCGGTAGGATGTATTGAGAGACAGAGACAGACATTGACAGAAAGAGGAAGATTTAAGGAATTGGTGATTGTGGAGGCTGGCAGCCTGGAGACCCAGGGAAGGGATAATGCTGCAGTCTGAGTTTGAAGGGAGTCTGCTGGTAGAATGCCCTCCTCTCCATGGAACCTGGGTCTTTGTTCTATTAAGACCTTCATCTGATTGAATGAGGCCCACCCACGTTTTGGAAGGCAATCTGCTTTACTCAGTCTAATGATTTAAACGTTAAATCTCACCTTTAAAAAAATTCCTTCACAGCAACATCTAGAATGTTTGACCAAATATCGGGGGACTCTGGCCTAACGAGGTTGACACATAAAATTAATCATCACAGTGTTTAAAAAATTTTTTTCTCTAATTTCTTTTTGAGAGACAGAGTGAGACAGAGTGCGAGCAGGGGAGGGGCAGAGAGAGAGGGAAACACAGAATCCGATGCAGGCTCCAGGTTCTGAGCTGTCAGCACAGAGCTGGATGCAGGGATCACGACCTGAGCCAAAGTCTGACACTTAACTGACTGAGCCACCCAAGTGCCCCAACCATTACAGTGTTTAATAAAGAAGTGATTAATGAGAGAGATATGTAGTGTTTTGCTCTGTCGAATTCTGTGCAATTACAGAAAAGCAATGTGTTGTTGGTGCCGTTCTGAGTCATTCGAAGTCACAGCTTTCCAACTAGCAAGAAATATTTAGGGTTTTTTAAAAAAAAAATGCGTCCAAATATAATTGGTATCTTTCCTATAACTTCCTATGTAAAATTTACCCTCAACCAAAGTATAGTAAAGCCGCCATTTCCCACAACAGGAATGTAAGACCCATGAGAATCTAGGCCTTTCTATCCCTTTACTGCTGTAGCCTTGGTGAGTAGGGCAGTGCCTGGCCGAGGTAGGGCATTCAGGAAATATTCATGAATGAAATCTGTGACGATGGAACTGAACAGATATCGAAAGTACAATTAGTGAAGCGTGATTGGGATATCGCATGCGTGTAGTCTATGATAAAATTTAGCATCAGTCCACATATGGAGAAGAAACTCCGATTCAGTTTAGTTTGACACATTTCACTCCTTGCCTGGACATTTGGAGATCAGGTTTATTGAAGTAGCAATTGTAACAAAATATGAAGACCATGTGCAAATGTAGTTTCTATGGAATCTTTCGTATAGATGGAATTACATACTGAACAGTGAAAAATGATTTAACTTTTTCTAGTGAGAATCCTCAGTGGAGCCAGCCTTCGGGCTTACGCGTGGGCAGCTGTCTGGGGAGCAGGATGGCCTTTCCCCGAATATCTCCCTGTTATCTCAGGACATAAAATACCTGAAGTGCCTCAAACTGGGGTGTATTCCTTTGAATCTTGAGGGACTTTTAACTTCCAGTATTCTCCACCCACACAAATACCTCACAAAGGATCTGTTAAAGCTGTTCTTTCAGTGCTTTGCCGAAGATCGAGGAAATCTATCAGTCAACTCATCAGTTGGGAGATGTCCCGTGTTTCTTTTCCTTGGTGAGGGCTTTTTCCAATTTTGACAATTGACAAATACCCATAACCAGTTCTGCCCTGATAATTGTAGAGGAATCAAATCCCCTGAACGCCATAGAGTTTTTACTTAGGGTTTTCCGCTCCCCTCCCCCATACATGGAGTTAGATTTACATTAGAAATAATCTTATTGTTTCCACATTCATGAAAGGGAAGAGTAACAACTGTGGAATGCTGTTGGATCTTCCTGCTGATGTGGTCTTTGTGGTTGCTAGGGTACTCACCCATATGTTTATACACTTATATAAAAATGACCTAAGAAATGAGGAAGGAGCACAAATACTTCAGGGATTTGGTGATCATTTTCACAAGCCTGCTAGATTCTTCTTTCATCCGTTCTTCCCAAGTCAAAACCACACATTTAACAGAAAATATGACCGCGAAAGGTCTACAGCAATTCACAGTCGTAATGTTGGATTCTGATAGCAGGTTTGCTCAAATGATACAATTATATGAGAAAATGTAATTAAAAAAAAAAAAAAAGACCCAGACCTGTTGGAAGAGTTTAAGCCTCCCCAATTGTCTGTTACCGTCTGTTATGAATGTATCTACTTCCAAATACCTGTCATTGAAGTTATGATACACAAGAACTTGCATTTTGACTAGAAAAACTGTTTAGTTCTTTTTCTCAGTTACAATTTTACAATAGTATATTAGTTTTAAGGTCACTCAAGATACAAATGGATTATCAGTGATAAAGTCGTATTCTCTGAGAAAAAAATTTCCATGCCTTAATTCTATTTCTTTTGGTAACAGAGACATTGGAAATGAATGGATTGCAGTGAGTGCCTTATCTTTGATACAACCAGAAGCAGAATAATAAAGCGGTCTCTGGGGGCAGTTCTTAACCACACATCTCCCAGGGCTGCAGTGGAAATTAAATGCAACAAAGTATCAAAGTTCCCAACAAAATGCCTGGCATATTTTAGACACTCTCCCAGTATTAGTTTCCCTTGCTTATCCTGAGGGATTTTTACATTTGTATATGAAAGATTGGAAAAGGAAAATGATGAGATAGATGGGAATTTTTATGAATCAGGCACAATTCTATCACAGGTCAGGCAGTTTTCCTGTGTTTCTATTTTAAATCAGATCAAATCTGTTAAAATGTTTTGTGTGATAGGACTGAAAACATTTCCCTCCCTCTTCTTTTTTTCTTTTAATGTTTATTTTTGAGAGAGAGAGAGAGAGAGAGACACACACACACACACACACACACACACACACAAGAATGTGAGTGGGGGAGGGGCAGAGAGAGAGGGAGACACCCATCAGAAGCAGGCTCCAGGCTCCAAGCTGTCAGCACAGAGCTTGACATGGGCCTTGAACTCCGGGGCTTCGAGATCATGACCTGTGAGCCAAAGCTGAACACTCAACCAGCTGAACCACTCAGGCGCCCCTTTTCCCTCCCTCTTCTAAGAAGGCCAACCTCTTCTCAGAAAGTACAAGTTCCTTGTAGTGTTAAGATTGTGTATGTATTGCCGCCCTAAGATAAAGAACAGATTACATGCTACATGTTCAAGGGCACATCTAGAAAGCAAATGTGCCTAAACTCAGCATGACCAACGTTATTTGCTAGGCAAAAACACAACTGTTTCCTCCTCTTAACTGGTATTCAGCTGTTTTGAGAAATGATCTATTTGAGAAGTCTAATAAATCACAGGTTTATGTAGCCATCGTAAGTCAACCAGATTTTCTTTAAAAATGTAAGACAATTTTAGAGCAAAGTACCAGAGTTCCTTGTTATATATTCATACTTACACAAAGCCACAGGTATTTGAGGAAATGTCTTGCGGTTCTCTTCCCACACCGTGGCTCTGGTTCTGATGGACGTGTAAGCTCTTAAAAACCCCCTCTGTGTTCCCTAACACTTCGTTTCACTAAATAAAGGATTGAAACCTTATTGGTGAACATGGTTTTGCCTCCTGTTATAGAGACACCGAGCTCTCAAGTGTCCTCTCCTTCACAAATGACCATTGTTCCTCGCTGACCAGCCCCCAGCCTCTGCATCCAGAATTCAGGCCCAACGATGTCAGAATTGTGCTTGGGGGTAGTTACCTAGGTAATTTCAAGATACCCATCTTTCAGAATGTTGCAAAATGCAAGTTGCTAATGTGAGATTCTCTCAAATAACAGATAAAAAAGATTAGGCGAGATGCCACTTGTCTCAGTTTCTGTAAAATAAAACCTAGGCACTGTCGCAGATGAGAGACGGGCACCAACATGCTGTCATTTGGGATGGCAGAAACAAGCCATTTGTGTCATGCATAAAAGAATAGTGACTCTTGTCCCTTGAAAATGTGTGATACTGTTTGGCATTCTCAACTATCTTTGCTGCTTTGCCGTCTGTATTAAATTTTTTCTTTGACCTATTGCCCTCACTTACGCATCCTTGTCTCTTTTAAACCCGGTTGATAACGGTTGTTTGCACAATTGTATCAGTTTTTTCTGCTCCAATTACATTAATAACTGAAGGCTGCAGAAGTCCGCCAGGCTTGGGCACCAAGGACAATTAAGTTGTTGGCTGTCTCTTGTGCCTCATTTGCTCCCTTCCAGTGAGAACGTAAATGCTTGGCACTAAGTGTGCTCCGGGAAATTCCAGGCTTCTGTCGAAGACCATTAGGCTGCGCCATGGGTTGCCGTGAAGTCTCAAAGTCTAGGGCAAATAATATGAATAAGCAACATTACTGCCTCCCCATCTCTTATCAGAAAGTCAAACAAGGCAGCTCAGCATTGACAATGAGCCGTAAGTGGGCTGGAGGAACTGAAGGGGCTGCTGGAAATGAAGGGGGAAGTCACCGCAGCTTGTTTCCAGTCTCCTCCTGGCGCCTAGCAGATGGCAAGTTGAACACATGCAAAGGGAGAAGGGCTTCTGGGGCTGGGCCACCACTTCTTGAGACCCTAGATCCATAGCTCTTTCCAGGCGAGGGACTCTAAGAAATATACAAAGCTGGATGCTCTCAGATGTGCCAGCCCCGTCTGGAGTATGGGCACGGAGGGACAGGAGGGTCGATTGCGAAGTGTCTGGGGTAGCTTGGACTCCACGCCTGTTGCAGCGAGTGTTTACGATGATACTGCGAGGAAGCGCCCTCTCCAATGATTGGACAGTGACGAGGGAGTTGAACCTAAGGTTCAAGTAGCAAGTGCAAGTAGCTTGCCCGAGGTTGCAGACTTAGCAAAAGTGGCAAGTAAGATTTTTAACAGAAAGTGCCTGATTATGAACCTTTAACACCTTTAATCGCGAGGAGCAAGACTAGGGGAGTGGAAAGAGCCGAAGACCTCAGATAGACAGAGCGCAGACGGCGCTCCAGTTCCTCCGCCATTGTCCTGCCTTCGGGGGGGGGGGGGGGGGGGGGGGGGGGGGGGGGGGGGGG
>NW_024412397.1:60104248-60135244 GCF_014898765.1 Herpailurus yagouaroundi
CCCCGTTTCCTTCATTCCTCTCTGGCAAGAACAGATCTTGAGCTACCCACTCGAGCCTTCTGGGCCTGTCATCACCAAAGCCTTGCTCTGATGTGGCCACGCCACGTGCGTGCACTTTCTCTGTGGCCCCAATTCGGTGTTGCTTGTTCTGATTCGACTTCATAGAGACTGTCCCGTGGGTGACTCATGGTAATCCCCGGATTATTGTATAATACAACAGTGAGCTGGGCAGTTGTTTATCTAGCTCTGATCTTGTTCTTAAAAATGTAAGGAATTTCTCTTCTTTAACAAGTGCCATTTCATCTCAGACCACTTTAAAACAAAACAAAGGTTCTGGTGACAGCTTACAGACCAAGTGACTCCACCCTGTGGGCAGGAGCCCTGTGGGGCCCTTATCTTCACCTTATAACTACCCTTGAACCACACCTGTCCCTTGTTCAAACCGAAATAGGAGAGGCCTCGGGCAAGGAACAGAGCTCCCTGTGCCCGGTTCAGATGGTTACCAAAGCAAGAAAAGGAAATGAATTCTGCCAACTCCCCACCTTGCCTGTGGGGATAAAAACTCGGGGTACCCATTTCCCACAAGGAAAGTACCAATTCTCTGCGTGAAAAGTTTCCAAACTCAGATAAGTGTATTAGGGAAAATAAGGGCTTTTTTTTTTTATTTTAGTTTTTCGATATCGGATTTTATTTCCTTTTTTTCCCTTTCAATTTCGTTTTGAAAGTTAAAGAAGTTACTCTTATTCGCCGCAGTTCAAGGAGTTGCAGGGCAACTTTGTTCCAGAGCTGGTAGCAGAGGTATCTGTTGAAATAGAACAGATACTGTTGGTCTTGCTGATTGATTCCGGTCCCTGGTAGCTCGTGTCTCTGGAGAGTGAATGAATGCTTGATACATCAGGACCTATTTATGTTTCATTGGTGTCATTCTACATGCTCTAAAGTACCTCTGTCTGAAGGTTTATCATTCAGCTGAGCAATATTTACTAAGCTCCTACTCCGTGTAAGCTCCAGGGCTCACTACTGAGGAGCAGACAAAAAATAAAGGTCATGATTCCTTTTTTTGTGTGTTTGCTTTTAAATATTTATTTAGTTTGAGAGAGAGCATGCGTGCACACAGAAGGGGCAGAGAGAGAACCCCAAGCAGGCTCCACACTGTCAGCACAGAGCCCGATGCTGGGCTCGACCCCATGAACTGTGAGATCATGACCTGGGCCAAAATTAAGAGTCAGATACTTAACCAACTGAGCCACCCAGGTGCTCCTGTCATGATTCCTTCTATTTTTTAATTAAAAAAATTTTTTTTAACATTCATTTATTTTTGAGACAGAGTGCGAGCAGGGCAGGGGCAGAGAGAGAAAGACACAGAATCCGAAGCAGGCTCCAGGCTCTGAGCTGTCAGCACAGGGCCCGACGTGGGGCTCAGGGTCACCAACCACGAGATCATGACCTGAGCCGAAATGAAGAGTCAGATGCTTAACTGACTGAGCCACCTAAGTGCCCCCAGTCTGGAATTTTTAATTGACTATTTCTTTTGCTTTAAGTTGATCGATTTTCAGCTATCTTAATGAAATCATTATAGTAAATTTCTGAATTATTGTAATACATGCCATCTAGCAGTTTCCTCTTGTTGCTGGTTCAAATGTCCACATACTTAGTGACTTAAGACAATACTTATTCTCTTAAACTTCTGGAGGTCAGAAGTCTGAAATGGGTCTGAGTTAAAACCAAGGTGTTTGTCCGGAGGCTCTAGGGGAGAACCTGTTTCCTTGCATTTTCTAGCTTCTGGCCGGCTGCCTGCATTTATTGGTTCTCATCTTCCTTCTCCATCTTCAAAGCCAACAGTGTGGCATCCTCAAGTATCCCTCCTTGACTCTGACCCCTCCTGCCTTCCTCTTCTACTTTAAAACACTTGTGATTAGGGGCGCCTGGGTGGCTCAGTCAGTTAAACATGAGACTCTTTATTTTGACTCAGGTCACGGTCTCACAGTTCGGTTTGTGGGATTGAGACCCACATTGGGCCCAGCACCAACAGCGCGAATCCTACTTGGGATTCTCTCCTCCCTCTCTCTCTGCCCCTCTCTCGCTCTCTATCAAAATAAATAAATAAACTTAAAAAAATTTGTGATTATAGTGGGTCCACCTGGATGATCCAGAAGAGTCTCTTTAAAACCAGCTAACTAGCCATCTTAATTCCATCTGTAATCTTAACTCCCCTTTGCCATGGAACCTAAACACATACAAAGGTTCCAGGCTTAAAAAAAAATTTTTTTTAACGTTTATTTATTTTTGAGACAGAGAGAGACAGAGCATGAATGGGGGAGGGGCAGAGAGAGAGGGAGACACAGAATCGGAAGCAGGCTCCAGGCTCTGAGCCATCAGCCCAGAGCCCGACGTGGGGCTCGAACTCACGGACCGCGAGATCGTGACCTGAGCTGAAGTCGGAGGCTTAACCGACTGAGCCACCCAGGCGCCCCTAAAGGTTCCAGGCTTTAGAGTGTGGACATCTTTGGGGGGGGGGCATTATTCTGCCTACCCCCATGCCATATTAGAGATTGAATGTCACTTTAAGGAAATCCAGGGCAAAAGTTATCCCAAGAATGAAGTGGTTAGTTTAACAAAAACCACGCAGATGACCAAGATACCGTTAAGTTTATCTAAACAAACTGCTAATTGCTCCCAAACTGCTAACTCATGCTCCCAACACCATTGGTTTCTAATTCAGCTTTCCCATAGGCTCCAGAGTTCCAAAAAGGGCACTTGGTGATTTTGAGTGCACTTCTGATCCTATGATGCTGACTTTAGGATAACAGAATGAATGGCATTCGTGTGTCATTTACTGTTGTTGGCCCGGGACAACCCTGGACTTGTTCTCTGCTCAGCCCCAGGGCATCAGCCGTGCTGCATGAGATGAGGGTGTGTGTTCCAGGGACATGACCTCAGTGTCCAACATGCCTGGCCCTGTCACAGGTACAGGAGATCCACAGGCAGAGTAGAGAATCCTGACCTAGAAGGGAACCTAGAGATTGTCTGTTTTTTGGGGTTTTTTTTGTTTTTTTTTTCCCCTCCAGCTTATCTTATGGATGGAGAAAACGAGACCCCAGGACTTTAAGTGACTTTAAAAAGACATTTGGTAGTGTCAGAGACCAGAGCTGGAAGCAGACCTTTGAGGGGCCAAACAGAACCTCCTATTTTCAGCCTGCAAATCACCACAGGTGACATCTATAATTCTTTTAGAAGAAAACTTGCTTTTGGGGCACCTGGGTGGCTCAGTCGGTTAAGCATCTGACTTCAGGTCAGGTCATGATCTCATGGTTCATGAGTTCAAGCCCCATGTCAGGCTCTGTGCTGACAGCTCAGAGCCTGGAGCCTGCTTCGAATTCTGTGTCTCCCTATCTCTGTCTGCTCCTTCCCTGCTTGCATTCTCTCTCTCTCTCTCTCTCTCTCTCTCTCTCAAAAATAAACATTAAAAAAATTAAAACATGGAAGAAAGCTTGCTTTTAACCAGAAGCTCGATGTCACGTAATGTTCCAAGACTAGAGTCTCATGATAACAGAACGAAACGCCTTTGTTCCAAAAGTATAAAGGACATAAGACGCGGTGAAATGAAGTGAAGGAAAAGTAACACAGTGAAGATAACGGTGAAGCCTGTATTCAGAAGAAGCTGCGAAGTGGGGCCAGAGAGGGACACGTGTCACTGCCCCGATCCCACCGCGAGGCGGGGGATTCATGAGGCCAGCTGCACCCCCGCACCGAGTGAGCTCAGCCTGCTGGCCCAAGGCAACAGTAACACCCAGACTACGGACTTCTCCCCAGGCCTTGCTCAGGCCTTCTGTAGTCAATCATGCATCCACCCATTCATCCATTCTCAGGCCACAAGTCTGTAATAAGCACCTGCGCTGAGCTTCCAAGCAGGGGCGACCGGAGACAATGAGGTCATGAACACGCCTGCGGGCATTGACTTCACGGAGCCTCCTGTCCCGTTGAGTTGTGGTGGTATGAAACTTTCATCCAACTGAGGCGAGCACACTCTGAGAAGTACCGCAGCTAGAAATGTTCGAGTGTGCAGAAGGACCTCCCCAGGGTGAGTCCAGAAAAAAGGCACTCAGGCGGGTGCCCTGAGAGGGGCTGCATCCTATAGACCAGCTCAGAGGCAGCTCTCTTTTCTGAAGAGTAAAGTCTGTGTGTCTGCTGCTTGGCACTCTTTCCCCCTCCCCCCGAAAGCATTGTCATAACTCAATGGATGTCTCGTAATCTGTCCATTTCAGCCCTTCCAGTGAGTAGATTCTATCCTCAGGCCTGCAATCAGTAAATATATGTTAATTGCTCACTGGGGCCCTGAGGTCAGGAGGTGCAGAGTGCTTCTTATTTGACACCTACATTTAAAAAAATTTTTTTTTAATGTTTATTTATTTTTGAGACAGAGAGAGACAGAGCATGAATGGGGGAGGGGCAGAGAGGGAAGGAGACACAGAATCGGAAGCAGGCTCCAGGCTCTGAGCTGTCAGCCCAGAGTCCGATGCGAGGCTCGAACTCATGGACCCCGAGATCGTGACCTGAGCTGAAGTCGGACGCTTAACCAGACTGAGCCACCCAGGCGCCCCGACACTTCCACTTTTTAAATGAACCCAGACCTGAACAAAGACGGAAAACATGGTACTCTCGGTGACAGTTTTGAAGGGACAACTCGTGTTACATGGTAGATTTAATTGTGGGGTGTTCTCCCTATCAGGGACTGGCAGTTTGATTCAAGAGTAGTTTGTCAGGGGGCTCTCCCATGATCAGACATCTGTGTAAGCTGTGTTTTAGAAAGAGAAATATATTTCCTGCATGAAGGCTATTGAGATGATTTATACGTTTTTAATGCAGAAAAATGACATCTAGTTGAACAATGAATCCTTTTAGGTATTAAATAATACAAAACGATTTCTGACAAATAGGCGTCAGATTAAAAAAAATACGTGAGCTACTTAATTCAGTTTCACATCATTTGACCTTGATATTCTGATTCATTGTCACATGAAATGAGCTTTCATGAGAGAGACCAATTTATTGCTATTACTTTTCTTTCTATTTCCTTCTTTATAGTACTCCTGAAATAGGGCTAGAGTTATTTTTAAAAGCACAGCTCTTTATGTGCATCTGATCAACAGCAAATAAATCTAGAATTTTAAATAAAGTAAATTGGAGGATCCTTATAAGCCTCACCATGGAGACCAGAGTGCGAACTGTTACCATGGAAACAGTTTTAAGTCCACTCTGTCTGGAGTTATGAATACCACACATTCAGGTATTCGCGTGGATCGGATATGATGCGAAAGCATTTTAAGTTTCTCATTGGAAGCATGACCTTCATATCAAATGAACTTCAATGCCCTAGAAGTGCCCTCATCTCTGGCACAGGAAGGGAAAACCCATGGCTCCTGGACTCCCCCCCCCGCCCCCCCCACCCCCCCGGTTCCTGATTGAGTTTGGAGTAGAGGCTAAGCAATTCATGTTTTACACAAGCTTCTCAGGCGCTGCTAAGAGCGAGGCCAATGTGAGAATCTCGCAAACAAGGGTCTGGGTAGGTAGTCATCAGAAATGGTGTCTCAGTTTGTTTTTGGTTCAGTAAGAGTTTTTCCTGCTCTTTTATTTTTATTTTATTAATTTTTATTAATTTTCTATTTGAGAGAGAGAGGGTGTGAGCCAGGGAGAGGGGCACAGAGAGAGAGAGAGAGAGAGAGAGAGAGAGAGAGAGAATCTCAAGCAGGCTTCATATAGCACGGAGTCCAACGCGGGGCTCTACCCTACAACCCTGGGATCATGACCTGGGCTGAAATCGAGAATCTGATGCTCAACCGACTGAGCCACCCAGGCGACCCTAGAGATGTATCTTCATGTTGAAAATGAATCACAATAGATTACAATTTGTAAAAAGGTAGTTCTTTCCTAACTGTTTATACTCAATTCACTTATCTTACTCTATTTAGTAATTGGACACATTTTAGCCATCGCTTTAAAAAGAAATCTTCATTTATTTATTTATTTTGAGAGAGAGAGAGTGAGTATGGGCAGGGGAGGGGCAGAGAGAGAGAGAGAGAGAGGCAGAGAGAATCCCAAGTAGGCTCTGCACTGTCAGCGCAGAGCCCAATGTCCGGCCTGATCTCCCAAACCGTGAGATCATGAACTGAGCCAAAATCAAGAATCAGATGGATGCTTGACTGACTGAGCCACCCAGGTGCCCCTAGCCATCACTTTCAGAGGGATTTTTACAATTTAAATTCCCTTAGATATTTCCAACTATTTGTTTAATTATAAGCTACTTGATTTTTTTAAGGACCTCAAACTTTCAAACTTTCTCAAATTCTTAAATTTAACTTGAAATTTGAACTTCGATTGTCTTCAGTATTCTAACAGTACAAAAGCACCGTGAGATTTCACCAAAATCGTCACAGATCAAATAGCTACACATTTTAAATTTGAATCACTGTGCTAACTTCTCTGACTCTGACAACCCAATCATTAAACACTTGGCAAGTAGACTTCCTTTCTGATCCACTGTCTGCGGTGGATCTGCCACCAAGATGTAGATTTCTGTGGAAACTCTTAGGGTGAAGACCATCATTCTCGAGGTGGAACCCTCGGATACAATAGAAAATGTTAAAGGCCAAGATTCAGGATAAGGAAGAAATTCCTCCTGTTCAGCAGAGACTGATCCTTGCTGGCCGGCAATTGGAAGATGGACATCCTTTGACTGACTACAACATTCAAAAGGAGTCCATTCTTCATCTTGTGTTGAGACTTCGTGGTGGTGCTAAGAAAAGGAAGAAGTCTTATGCCACTCCCGAGAAGAATAAGCATGAGAGAAAGAAGGCTAAGCTGGCTGTCCTGAAATACTATAAGGTTGGATAAGTATGGCCAAATTGGTCGTCGTTGTTGGGAGCGCCCTTCAGATGAACGTGGTGCTGGAGTTTTTATGGCTGGCCACTCTGACAGACGTTATTGTGGCAAACGTTGTCTGACCAATGCTTCAACAAACCGGAAGACACATAATTGTATGTGGGGTAACGAAAGACATGAACTAAATGCAAATAAACAAAGCAAACAAGAACACTTTGCAGGCATATAAAATTCGAATTCACAAATTCCACAACACAAAAATGCCTCTAGTAGACTTGATTTTCTTAAACATTTCTAGACAATTCTAACTCCTCTCGGGGAGAAAATGTCCTCCTTGCTTGTCAGTCCGAGATTGGGGAAGCAACAGCAGCAGATGGGATCTGCTGAAGATGCATTTTAGTCACTATATATATATATTAGGGTTTAGAGTTTTTTTTTTTTCCTAGAGATCCTGGGCGATAGCCCTCATGGGGCCAGTGGTCACCACTGCCGCGGTGGTAACATGGAGACTTGGAGCCCATGGCCTCCACCAATGGGGCTGTGTGTCCCAGACAACGGATCTAGGCACCACAGGGTAGTGAGTATGTGGGGTTATACTTTTTCAAAATTATATATATATTTATCTTTTCTTTTTTTTTTTTTAAATAGTTTAAGACATATGGAAGTGATACTATCATTTTAATTCAGAGCTCTTCCATCTGAAGGCCTAGGGATTGAGATGGGAGGAGGGGCCAGATGCTAGGACTCTCACCTGGTAAATGTGCCTTCTAGGAGAGGGTAATCATAACGGATATCCCCTTAAGGACAATAGGCAGCGGATTCCCAAATAACCAGGGTCTGAGAAGTAGTTCTCCATCTGGATTTGGTGAAAGAGGGTCATAAGTTGGTGAATTCAACGAAGAGTGGTCTGTATCAGTGAGGGTAAAGGCTAAGCTGCTATGACAAAGAGCCCCCAGATAGGGTGGCTCATCAAAAATAGGGCTTTATATGACTTTCACTTAAGAGCCCTGTGGAAAATGGGCCAGATTGACCCAAGAGCCTCTGTCCCACGTGACCACTGTGTGACCCAGGTACCCAAATGCTGTTGCTCTACCACCCCTCAAGACTACTTACACTGGGGTTCTTGGACCTCCAGAGAGTCCATGGATAGAGTTCAGAAGCTCCGTAAGTTGGAATAAGAAAAAAATTACATCTCTGCTTTATATGTAGCATTTTCTTCAATTCCAAGTATAGGCAACGAACCATAGTATTATTAGCAGTACTATTCTGCTAATAGTACTATGATTATGAATTTATAATGAATTCATGATTATGAATTTATCACCAATACAAATAGTAGATATTTCATATCAGTTTCAATCATCTTGAAATATCACTTGTATTCATCATCGTCTTGAAATTATGGTAATTATTAGACCTGTTGCTACTTAGTTGATACGTCACTAAAGAAACGTATGGTATTTAAAAAAATTTTTTTTATTGCGTATTTAATTGTCACAGAGAAAGAGAGACAGAGCATGAGTGCGGGAGGGGCAGAGAGAGAGGGAGACACAGAATCCAAAGCAGTCTCCAGGTTCTGAACCATCAGCACAGAGTCTGACGTGGGACTTGAACCCACGAATTGCGAGATCATAACCTGAGCCGAAGTCAGCCACTTAACCAACTGAGCCACCCAGGTGCCCCAAGAAACAGTTTTTTAAAACGTTTATGATATTTTAATAGTGAATTCCAATATAATTTCTTTATAATTTTCAAGAATTTTGGGGGGGTAAACTCTACCCCCAACATGGGACTTGAACTCACAACCCCAAGATTAACAGTTACATGCTTCACCAACTGAGCCAGCCAGGTGCCCCAAGAATGATATATTCTATTTATTTATTTTATATTCTACCTTTTCACTGCGTTATATATATATATAGTAAGGTGAATAAAATAAACACAGATCTTAAGTGTATAAGTAAGTGAAATTATATGTTTTAATGGTACCAAAATATAGAACTTTTTCATTATTTCAGGTATGTCCTGTGTCCTTTTGTGGCGCCCCTCTTGCAAATTATTCGGACCCCTGTATCATTAGTGTTATCTGTTCTTTACATTCATATAAGTGAAACCATGCAGCATGTATACTTTTTTAAAAAGACTTAATCTTTTTTTTTTTTTTGGAACAGTTTTAGGTTTACGACAAAATTAAGACGGAGGTACAGAGATTTCCCATAGCTACCCTGTTCCCACACATGCACGGTCTCCCCCATTAACGCCTCTCCAGAATGGTACATTTTTTGTCAAGAAGGAACCTATGTTGACACATCACAATCATTCAAAGTCCATAGTTTACTTCAGAGTTCACTTTTGGTGTTGTGCAGTCTATAGATTTGGACAAATGCTTAATGATGTAGATCTATCATTATAATATCATGCAAAATATTTTCACTGCTCTCAAAATCTATGCTATGCCTCTTCTTCTTCCCCTGTGACCCTAGAGCCCTTTCGTATCGTGATATAATTGGCATATAACATTACATTAATTTCAGGGTATACAACATCATGATTTCATACTTGTATATATTGCAAAATGATAACCACAAAGTCTAGCAAATGTATGTACACTTTTGTGTTGGCTTCTTTCATTCAAACTAATGTCTTGAGATTCATCCCAGTTTTTGTGCATATTGTTAATCCATTCTCTTTATTTTGTGTGGTATTTCATTTTATGAATAGAAACGATCGATTTACATATTCTTCTGTTGATGGACATGAGTCACTTTCTGTTTTTGACATAAATAAGGCCACCATGAACATCTATGTCTTTAGTATATATGTGTGCTCATTTCTCTTGGGTATACACGTACGGGTGGGGTTGCTGGGTCATGGATAAACCTATGTTTAGTTTTAGTGGATACTACCAAACTATTTTTCAAAGTGGTTGGATGAAATTATACTCTTCCTAGCAAGCAACGTATAAGAGTTCCAGTTGCCCCACATTCTCACAGATATAAGGGGTTTTCTGTCTTTTAAACTTCAGCCACTCCCGTGGGTGTTTTGTGGTGTATTTTATTTTATGCACTTAATTTTCTGAGGAGGCATCCCTAGGTGTCACCAGACTCTAAGGTGTGCATTGCACAAAAGGTCCTAAGAATCCTGTATTAGGTCACAGTCATGGTCCAGCTATGACCTGGTCAAATGCCTGGTCAAAACTGGGCACTTTGGTTTTCCAACTCTAGGGAAGGACAGAAAGCAGAAGTTCAGGATGAGCAATTTCCTTTCAAGCAAGGAGGAAGTTGCTCGTTGCTTAGTCACTTACTAACTTAGTCACTTGGCCACACCTAGCCTCCCGGCGCATCTGGGAAATGTAGTCTCTAGCCGGGCAGCCCTGTGCTCAGGCTACACTCTATTAATACAGAGGACAGGGTGATGGATTACTAGCAGTAATGATTACTGGCAGTACTACCGCAAGATGCTATTGACTATCCCGGTGATTTTTTGGTGGGGCAGATTTTCACAGCAGCATAAATGAACCTCCACCTAGGGCGAGGAACTGTTGAATCACCCACTTACCCTGTCCTGACTTTCGGCAACATATTCCCAGGGCCTGGGGCAGTGTCTCCCAGGGAAGTCGGGCACCGGTTTCAGGCTCTCATGCTGAATTTGCCCCTCAGGCAAATGTGTAGATTGACTAAGTCTACGGGGTTCTCTCTACATAAGACATGACATTTGAGATGTGTCAGTAAGTACCTGCATGACCCAAGGGTGAGTAGGACAGTTTTATTCAGGTCTTGAGGAAGAATTGCTGACAGGGTTGGTACACGATGGCCTAAGTCATGCCTTTGTGAAATACCGTGCGTGACCCTTCACTCTTCAACAGCATTTCAAAAATGTGTTGAAACCTTTCCAGGAAGTTGTCACAGTGTCCTGACCAAACCCTCTTGGGCCATCCATGAATGTGGTTACCTACTTCTCAGATTGGGTACAGTGGCTACCCAAAGACATCTGTGGGCCTCAGAGTCAGCTGTCCCGATTCCCTGTGCCATGCACTTAAATGGCAGTTACGGAGGAGGGCAAATGGTGAGGTGGGAAGAAGTGAGAACACGTCTGTGAGTGGAAATGCACAGATGGCAGCAAAACCACACGGTTGCCTTGCTCAGGACTTCGGGAAGTGTACGTTGGCCTGGATTCTACCAATGCCAAGTTGATGGAAGAGGCTTTGCCATGTAACTGAAGGCCAGCATTGAACCCAATACTCTTTTTTCATAGTAACCTCACACACGCCAGCAGGGGTTGGGATGGAGCTTTGAGTCCACAAGAAAACCCAAAGAGGGCAATGATAAAGAGATTAAATCTTGCAGTGTGAACCATGTGTAATTTAAAACATATCTACTTGGAAACAACCAAAGAAAAGCAAAAAGCCAAACTACATCTGGAAAGTGGAGACTCACCCCAAGCCCCCTTCTCCCCACTGGGTGCAGTCTTGGGTTCCTGTGTTTGTACCTCCCCTCTATTTAGCAGACATAAGCAGAGATGAGACTAGTTTTGATTTACAACTCAAGGAAGGGGCTGGGAAAATCTCTACAATGCTACAGAAGGTTTGGGATCTACTGACATCTGGGGGCAAAGGAGGAGGAATATGGTGCCACCAAGAAGGGGGGGGGTAGAGATTTGGGGGGAAGAAAAGAAACTAAAAAGGCAAACAGCATTGGGAAGAAAGTATGTTTACCCAAAGAATTTCTTCTATGAAGGGAAGTTTGGGCAGTGAGTCGGGGCTCTCTAGGATGACACAAAGGGATGTGTTAGTAAGAATAGAAAGTCTGAACTGCTGTCTTTATCATCCTCTCCCTAAAGCCCCCAAACTCTGTACCATGTGGGTATTAATCCTGGAGACCCTGAGTTTGCTTGAGTCCTGTGTGATGTATACGAATGCCCCGGACATCCACCTTCCTCCCCACCCCCCCCCCCACTCCCCACAGCCCAGGAGCACTCAGGACACGTCTGTGGGTTGCACAGGTGTGCACAGTTCATCAAGGGGGCTTTGTGGAAAATCCAGCTCTCCGAACATCGTTTGGTTACAGGGGTTGTTTAGACTGTACCTAAGTTTTGAACGTGTGAATTCCATTCAGGTTTGTTCCAAAGTTCTAGTTTGGGAAACGTTATAAGTAGGTTTCTCATGAACACTTATGAGGAAAAAAACACACAAGTGAAAACACCCCATTGGCTGGGGCTTTGCCGACAGATCTGAATAAAAACTTCTTGGTTGGCACAAGAGACACTGGGATCTTTTGAAAGAAGCCTCATGCCTGCTTGGCAAAACGTGAATGTGCTGACTGCATGAAAAGAGCATATTATCCTCACTTGGCAATACACACAAAAAGTGTGTTTACGGGACAATAAAACTCTGACCGTAACTTTGTACTCTTTTTTCCCCTCATTTGCAGTATTTGGTTTAATTAAGAAGCGAAACTGTGAATGTTTTCGTGGCAATTTGGCAATAAACATTTGTATCGAACGTAAAATTCCATTTGGTGTTTGGGGGCAAAGTTACCAGTTCCCTCATGTATGGGTAAGTTTCTTGGAAAGTAAAAGAGGGTCAGTGTTGGAATCCAACCTTTTGTTTTTGTTGTTGTTGTTGTTGCTTTTCTCCTTTATTTATTTATTTTTTATTTTTTTTAAATTTAAAAAAAAATTTTTTTTTCAACGTTTATTTATTTTTGGGACAGAGAGAGACAGAGCATGAACGGGGAAGGGGCAGAGAGAGAGGGAGACACAGAATCGGAAACAGGCTCCAGGCTCCGAGCCATCAGCCCAGAGCCTGACGCGGGGCTCGAACTCACGGACTGTGAGATCGTGACCTGGCTGAAGTCGGACGCTTAACCGACTGCGCCACCCAGGCGCCCCTCTCCTTTAAAAAAATTTTTTTAGAGAGAG
Source organism: Herpailurus yagouaroundi (assembly GCF_014898765.1). Taxonomy (NCBI): domain Eukaryota; kingdom Metazoa; phylum Chordata; class Mammalia; order Carnivora; family Felidae; genus Herpailurus; species Herpailurus yagouaroundi. The sequence goes on from NW_024412397.1 coordinate 60,117,047, forward strand.
CGCAGGGGCCGGAGAGGGGCAGAGAGAGAGAGAGAAAGAGAGAGAATCCCAAGCAGGCTCTACACTCAGCGTGGAGCCCAACTTGGGGCTCGACATGGGGCTCTACCCTATGACCCCTATGACCCTGGGATTATGATCTGAGGTGAAATCAAGAGTCAGATGCTCAGTTGAGGCACCCAGGTGCCCCGGGATCCAACCTATTGGATGTTTATTAAACATGGTAACGTGCTTGGCCATGCTGAAGCGAGGCAGAGAGGGGGAATTGGCCAGGACGTTTCATCAACAGGACAAGAACCCTTGAAAAATCCATGTACAGGGAGGAAATTGTTGATAGCATCGCCAATCATATCCAAACAGCATTTTATTAGCATTATTCTCACAGCCGAAAAATATGGCAAGAACACAGCCTCCATCTAAGATATAACAGGGGCATCACAAATGAAGGGAGAGAGGCAATGGCATTCATTTGTTTGCTTCAAATCCTTTACTAACATTAATTTCATTAGAAGCAGCAGCTAACAATAAAATGGCAACCATAGGAAAACTGGAAGAAAATATAACTGAATACTAATCAAATCTCAGGTGTGTGGATATGAGGAAGTCCTTTAAGTTTAGAAGAAATCACACAGCAAAAAAGATAGATATGCGTGCATATTTTGAAATTCAATATCTGCAAATAATAGAAAAGGTGAAAAAAGAAAAGATTGGAAAATATCACAGGTCAATGAGAAACAAGTAATTAATTGTTGCCTTAGATCAGGTTTCCTGGCAACTGGCTCAGATAAAGCTTTGGTCTGCAAGTATTCTTGGCTCTACATGTCTGTCAATGGATGAACAGGTCAAGCAAATGTGATAGATTTACACAGCAGAATGTTTATTACTCAGCCTTAAAAATGAAGAAAGTCCTGTCATTTGTGACAACGTGGATGAACCCAGAGGGCATTATGCAAAGTAAAATAAACCAGACAGAGAAACACAGGTATTGCATTGTATCACTTACATATGAATCTTTAAAAAATGTCAAACTCATAGAAACAGACAGCAGAATGGTGACTGCCAGGGGCTGGGGGTGGGAGAAATAGGGAGAGGCTGGTAAAAGGTTACAAACTTTCAGATATAAGCAGACTGAGATCTGAAAATCTACTATATGACTTGGTGACTATAGCTGATAACACTGTACCATATGATTGAAATTTGCTGACAGAATAGAACTTAAATGTTCTTACCAAAAAAAAAAAAAAAAAAGGGAGAATCTTTTCACAACGTATACATATATCAGATCATCACATTCATACTTTAAATATCTTACAATTTTATTTGTCAATTATACTTCAGTAAAGCTGAAAGAACAAAAGGTTTATTGGAGAAGGTTCCAGAAAGAATGCCCTCGAGGGAGGGAGGGCAGCAGGGCTGGGCGGAGGGAGGGAGAAGCTGAGCAGTGATGTAGCAGCAGCTAAGGCTTCAGATGACCCTGCAAAATTGTCTCAGATTGAGTCAAGGGGGCCGGTCTCCACTGGGCTCCTCTATGAGTGCCCCCAGAGAAGGGGGCTTAACCTTCAGCAAAGGCGTTTCCTTCCCCGAAGACAATTACCAGGGAGGGAAGCAGTTTTGAAACGTCCACAGCTAGACTGCCTGGCAATGGGGCAATGGGAGCCCCCACCTTCTAAGGGTTTCTAAGCGGCAACTGTGAAAGTTAAATAAAAGGAAATCTCATTTTAAATGGAATCTGGAGGCCAGAAGGGGGAGCTCTCATGCCCTACCACTCCTTGTCAATTGCAGACCCAAACCGGAAGTGATGTACCTTGCAGGTCAATACTGCTTTACTACCCCAGCTGCCGGGAGAAGGGTTTTCCCCTCCTCCTCACAACAGCCCAGCCAATGAGAGACGATCACAGCTCAGCCTTGGAAAATCTACTACACTTTGAATTCCTAGTTTAGTCCAATGGACTTTTGCTTCTAACAACCGCTCCCATTGCCTCTCTTTCCTCTATAAAAGAGCATTCCTTTCCTTTGTTCTCTGGACTTGCCTGTGGTCTCACTGTGCCTTACGAGTTCTGAGCTGCAGTTCTCTGCTATTCTTGCATAAACCCATTTTTGGCTGGCAAAATGACTGGCAGTTTTATTTTAAGGTTAACACACCCATCACATTCACTATAAAGAGCCAAACACTGTAAAAACTCACAGAGATAATAGGAGAAACAATGATTCCAATACATAAATTAACAAAGGACATGACTAGACAATCCCCAATTCATGAATGGGAAAATGTCCAACATCACTAGTAATCAAAGAAACACAAGTCAAGGGGCGCCTGGGTGGCGCAGTCGGTTAAGCGTCCGACTTCAGCCAGGTCACGATCTCACGCTCCGTGAGTTCGAGCCCCGCGTCGGGCTCTGGGCTGATGGCTCGGAGCCTGGAGCCTGTTTCCGATTCTGTGTCTCCCTCTCTCTCTGCCCCTCCCCCGTTCATGCTCTGTTTCTCTCTGTCCCAAAAAAAAATAAAAAACGTTGAAAAAAAAAAAAAAAGAAACACAAGTCAAAAATAATAAAACGTAATTTTTGCCAATTAAAATATACAAAATACAATAGCCAGTTCCAGAGGAACTGCAGTGTTATCCGCGTACATTACTGACGTGGAGGATAAATTGTTACACCCCTTTTGGAAAGCAGTTTGACATTCTATACCAATCCCTAAAAATGCCCCTACTTCTTTGACCCAACAATTTCCACCTCAAAAAAAAATTACCCTAGAGAGAAAAGTTTTTTCATTATTTGAAGACTATACGCATGAAGATATTTGTTACAGCATTACCTATAAATGTGGAGAAAATTATATAACTTAAACCTTCAATGACAGAGAAAAAATTTTGAGTAAATATAATTATGAAGCTATGTAGCTATAGAGAAAAGGCTTTAAACACGTTATTTTAACAGATAGTGGAATTCTATATAGACATGGTTACAACTATAACGGACTTTTTTTTTTTTTTTCGAGAGATAGAAAGTGCGTGCGTGTGTGCATGAGCAGGGGAGGGGTAGAGGGAGAGGGAGAGAGAGAAACTTAGGCAGGCTTTTCAGGATTGTGAGATCATGACCTGATTCGAAATCAAGAGTCAGATGCTTAATCAACTGAGCCACCCAGGCGCCCCGCAACTATAACAGATTCTAAAAAAACAAACTAGGAGGAAGTAGGAGAGTAACCAAAAATGTTAAAATTCAAGGGAAGAATAAATAGATGTAAATAGCAATGGCAATTTTGAAAAGTCGGCGGCACTACTCTAAAACATTTATGAAGTGTTCTAGTGATTTATTGCTATATAATAAACCACCCCAGACTCAGTAGCTTGAAGAACAATAATCATTTTATTATCATCTCTCATGAATCTGGGCCTTGACCAGGCTCAGCTAGGTGGTTCTTACTTGGGAATCCACATGGCGTTATAGTCAGATGGTGGCGGGGGATGCAATGTCTAAAGAATTGCTCACAGCCAGACCTGGTAGGTACTTGGGCTGGGAAAACTCAAACTGCCGAGGCTGGAACGATGGGGCTCCTGGTCATCTCTCTCTTCCACGTGCCCTTTTCTACATGGTGGGTTTGCAGTGGCAACACTTCTTGGATATGGCTAAGGACTCCCAAAGCCAGTGTCACCCAGGGCCATTTTCATCGCATAATATTCCTTGAGGCAGTTACAAGGGTCCACCCAGTTTCAAGAAGAGGTCACAGAGCTTACACCTCCCAATGGAGGAACGCTAACGTGCTAGAAGACCATGTGAGATGGGAAGTATTATTTCAGCCATTTTTTTGCAAAATGCAATTTGCCACACAAAACTGCAATAGTTCAGTAGGTTTATAGCAATGTAAAATAAAACATTCTCATCAATGACACAAAACAGAAAGTCAAACAACTGGATTTGTTCTATTTAAATTTTAATATATGATTAAATAATCATCTAAACTCAGTGGGAATGAAAAATTATTCAATTACTTATGTTGCAATAATCGATGACTTTTTTTTTTAATGTTTATTTTTGAGAGAGAGAGAGTGCGAGCAGGGGAGGGGCAAAGACAGAGGGAGACAGAGAATCTGAAGCGGGCTTCAGCCTCCGAGCTGTTAGCACAGAGCCCATCGCAGGGCTCGAACCCATGAACCGTGAGATCATGACATGAGCCGAAGTCGGATGCTCAACCAACTGAGCCACCCAGGCGTCCCACAATAACTAAAGAATTAAAGAATTAAATGTAAAAAAAGAAAAAGCTGAAAAAATTTCAAAGCACTGAGAGGGGTGGGGCACTACAGAAGCTTAAAGTTGTAAGAGAAATCCCAAAGGAAGAGATTTTTATTTTTATTTATTTTTATTTTTTTTCAACGTTTATTTATTTTTGGGACAGAGAGAGACAGAGCACGAATGGGGGAGGGGCAGAAAGAGAGGGAGACACAGAATCGGAAACAGGCTCCAGGCTCCGAGCCATCAGCCCAGAGCCCGACGCGGGGCTCGAACTCACGGAGCGCGAGATCGTGACCTGGCTGAAGTCGGACGCTTAACCGACTGCACCACCCAGGCGCCCCAAGGAAGAGATTTTTAAATGACTAAATAGTTACAATAGACTTCTAAGTTAAGAAAAAATCCCATTTTGGGGTGCCTGGGTGGTTCAGTCGGTTAAGCGTCCAACTTCATCTCAGATCCTGATCTCATAGCTTGAGGGTTCGAGCCTTGCGTTGGGCTCTGTGCTGACAGCTCAGAGCCTGGAGACAGCTTCAGATTCTGTCTCAGCTTCTCTGCCCCTCCCCTGCTCATGCTCTCTCTCTCCCTCTGTCTTTCTTTCTCTCAAATATAAAATAAAACATAAAAAAAATTTTAAATCCCATTTTCCAAATAGAAAAAGAAATAAATGACAAATTTTGAGATAGACTTTAAGTAAATACAAAAGAAACAAGGTTAATATCTTCTAATGTATAAAGAGTTCATGCAAATAAATGAACTAATGGTAAAAGACAAGAGATAATTCATAATAGAACACAAGAAGAAACTAATTTTGTAAATGGTCATAGAACGTATAATACATAAGCTATATAATATAAAGTTTACCATTTTAACCATTTCTTTTTTTATATTTAAACATTTTTAAACATTTATTCATTTTTGAGAGACAGAGTGTGAGTGAGGGAGGGAGGGGCAGAGAGAGAGGGAGACCCAGAATCTGAAACAGGCTCCAGGCTCCGAGCTGTCAGCCCCGAGCCTTATGCAGGGCTCAAATTCACAAACTGCAAGATCATGACCTGAGCTGAAGTCAGACACTTAACCGACTGAGCTACCCAGGTGCCCCCATTTTTTAAAAAATGTTTATTTATTTATTTTAAGAGAGAGAGAGAGAGAGAGAGAGAGAGACTACAAGCAGGAAAGGGGCAGAGACAGAGGGAGACAGAGAATCCCAAGCAGGCTCCACCGGTTAGCACAAAGCCTGACATAGGGCTTGATCCCACGAATCTTGAGCTCATGACCTGAATCAAAATCCAGAGTTAGATGCTTAACCAACTGAGCCACCTACATGCCCCCATTTCAACCATATCTAAGTATACGGTTCAATGGCATCAAGTACATCCACATTGCTGTGCAACCATGACCACCGTCCATCTCCAGAACCCTTTTCATCTTGTAAAACTCTGCATCTATTAAGCGATAACTGACTCCCTCCAGCCCCTGGAAGCCACGATTCTCCTTTCTGTCTCTATGAATTTGACTGCTCTTGCTCCCTCATGTAAGTGGAGTCATATGGTATTTCTTTCGACTGGCTTATTTCGCTCATCCTCAAGGTTCATCCATGTTGTGGCATGTGTCAGAATATCCCTTCTTTTTAAAGCTGAAAAATATTCCACTGTATGTGTAGACCACATCTGGTTCATTCATTCATTCATTCATTCATCCACCAATGGAGAAACCATTTTGTAATATTGTAAAACTAACACATGTTTACGTTTAGAAATGCAAACAGTTGAGAAAAGCATAAAATAAAAAAGCCAAAGTCTTCTGCTCCTCTTTATTGTTGGCATTCATCACAGTACCTCCTGTTTAGCACTCAATCATGCATCTCTCCAGAAAGTTTGTGTGTTTGTAGAAGCCTGCTCAGATGCTCACCTCATCTTTCTTTCTTTGGTCCCTAGACTGTTCTCTGAAGACAAGACTCCTGAAGGTGTTAGATGTAAAACTGGCTGGCATAGCCTAATTGTAGTATAATATTAGGCTTTGACCCTATGTTTAAAATATATTTAAAACAAATGTATGTGAGATTTTTGTCCTGATCAATCCAGGCTTCTGAACTCTTGCCCCCTCCTGAGAAGAGTCATAGCTAGACTCAACCAATCTGTAAAGAGGAGGCCCCCACAATGGCCCTCTCTTTAGGAAAGCCTGAGGTGACAGCAAATGACTCACCTGGGGCTGCTTTTATTACACCTGCTCAGAGCCAGTCACGGACAGATGGTACGGACTTGGGGACCTTCAGCTATTGGAATGAACCTGCCTAAAGGGAGAGATACTGTGACTCTAAACTCCGCTCATGGGCTTTCTTTCCCTTTTTCCCCCCTCTGGGTCTCAAGAGACCAGGAACATCAAAGACAGGTTATTCTGAACATATGCTCTGAAATCTGAAGTCCAGGCTGTGAGTGAGGTTCCAACTTTCAAAGAAGACTGCTCCGGAATTCGGTTAGTTCTGAAGTTAGGCCGTAAGTCCTTAATTGTAATGCATCCAAAGAGTCAAAGTGGAATTTGCAGCAAGGCACGATGCTGGGTCCTTTGAATTAGAAGATGAAATGGCCACAGGGCTTTTTCAGGCTCTTTGTGCCCAAGGTTATCATGGTTTGGACTGAAGAGCTAGATCCTAAGTAAGATTTGGGCCTTCTCGCCCAGAAAGCAACCCAGTCGGGAAGGGTGGGTCCCAACTGTGGGATAGACAGATAGTCAATCTACATGGGATAGACAGAGGGAAGTCATAAATACCAACTGGGTTAGTTCACTAAGGTTACTATAACTGGATGGCTTAGAACAGCAGAAATTTACTGTCTTGCAGTTCTGGAGGCCAGAGTCTGAAATCAAGATGTCCCCCAAGTCATGCTTTCTCTGTGGGTGCTGGGGAAGGATCTGTCCCAGGTCTATTTCCTTGGCTTGTAAGATGACTGTCTTTTTTCTGTGTCCCTTCACATCATCTTCCCTCTGTAAGGGGCTATCTCTATGTCCAAATTTCCCATTTTTAGTAGGACACCAGCCCTATTTGATTAGAGCCCACCCTAACGACCCCATTGTAACTCGATTACCTTTGTAAAGACCCTATTTCCAAATCCAGTCACATTTTGAGGTACCAGGGCCTAGGACTTCAATATATCTTTTTGAGGGGACACAATTCAACTCATGAGACCAGCCCAATCTCATAACCAGCTTCGGAAAAATAAATAAAGTGCTTCCATCTGTATTTTATTGCTTATTGCCAGTGAACTAATTACTACCCTTTTCCCTTTTTAAAAGAAGTTATTATAACTTGTTTTTTTCCCCTCTGTCTTCTACGTCATGGTGAATGTGATATTGTTGCTTGAATGAGCCAATGACTTTAAGGAACAGAACACTGAAACAGAATCTCAGCAGAACTAGAGAAGCATGGGCCTGGCCTGCGATCCTGGCCTTGGGGAATGCGGCTCCATGAAATGACTTTTGTAGGCAGCTGCTGAATTTAACTTGGGTTATGTCCTCTTGGGGAGAGAGGGGTGCGTAGGAGATTAGCTCAGTTGTATTAGACAGGGCCATCTCTAACCGGACAAAGGAAGCAGTGTATACAGAAAATAGAGAAGGCTGCCTCTCAAGGTCTTTTTCCAGTGGCCATGTCTGAACTAGGTGATTTTGCATAAACTAGACTAATAGGTTTCTGTTTCTTGTGTAATTTTAAATTTGCAATGGAGAGACCCAATGTGCGGTGAAGAATTAACCTAACCCCAAAGGAAGTCTGGCCTTTGCCCTCAGCTACTGGGAGGTGATCTCCTGGCCCTGGAATGTTCTGCCTGATGGGAGTGTCTTTGTTTGCCTAAGAGATTGGGCCACTGTACAGTCTTACAATGTGATTTATGATGGGGACTTTGGGCTACGTGGTATCAGCCCTGCCTCTGGAAGGAACTGGCAATGAAGGGTATCAAACAGACCTGCAGGGGCTGGAGACTAGAGGCCAGGCATGTAGGCAGTGGGTGATGGAGCCCCAATAAAAACCTTGGACACCAAAGTCTCTGGTCAGTTTTCCTGGTTGGCAGTAGTCCAGGCATATTGTCATATCGTGGCTGGGAGGAGTTAACACGATCTGTAGCAAATCTGGAGAAGATGTCCATACAGAAACTCTGTGTCTGGATCCTCCTGGACTCTGCCCCACGTGTCCCGGCCCCTGGCTGATTTTAATGTTTTTCTTTTTCTTTTTAAATTTTTAAAAAATGTTTATTTATTTTTGAGAGAGAGAGAAAGAGAGACAGAGACAGAGACAGAGACAGCATGAATGGGGGAGGGGCAGAGAGAGAGAGAGAGAGAGAGGGAGACACAGAATCTGAAGCAGACTCCAGGCTCTGAGCTGTCAGCACAGAGCATGACACAGGTCTCGAACGCACGAACTGCGAGATCATGATCTGAGCCGAAGTCGGGCGCTTAAGTGACTGAGCCACCCGGCACCCCGATCTGGTTTTTTTTCCCTGTAATTTACTAGGACTATCAGTATTATAAAAACTGAAGGTGGTTTTGGGAATGTCTCCAGCTTATAATTGATGTCAGAAGGAAAGACATTCTCTTGTGGGAACTGTTCTCTCTAACTGGGTTGTGGAGTAAATTCCTGCCACAGGTTCTGGGAGTCCATGTTGCTGAATCACGTAAGTGGTGACTCTCTGAGGACAAGGTCCACAAATGCCTGCTGCTGAGATGCTCAGAGCTGACTCTTTTTCCTTCTGGGCTCGTTCTTTCTATGGTTCTGCAATAGCTAGTATCTTTCCAATAAATTACATGTTTTTCTTAAGCTTTTCCAAACTGGGCTCTGTTATTTGTAACCAAAAGAATTCTTAACGGCTCTAGAAGAGGTAGGGAGTGTTACAAAAGCATATGGTGGGGGATTTGACCACAGACGCCCCCAAGGAATGCCTCTAGATAAAAGCTGACTTAGGTGAAGACGGGACAGACAGAAGAACAAAAAGTGAGACAGACCTAAGTTTGATATGACACTGATCTGCTATTTCAAAAATTTGGGACATTGAGGGAAAAGGTCAAGCATTTATCCTGCCTCCCTGATGGGTTGTTTCACAGTAGACAATAGATGATGGGACAAGTTCTTCTTTGTAGAAGGATCAACATTAATGATTGCAGGGAGAGAGAGTGGGAAAATCACTGCATGTCTCCTCTAATGAAATATAGATGTAGGCACTGAAGAATGGTCTCTAAAGCCAGTTGGTGAACAGTTGATGGGGAATGTTCTACTGGATGGTCAGGCTGAGCACACCTGAATCACTGACCAGTCTTGGTGTGACTAACAGTCAGATAACCAGAACTGAGGGCGCTTCCTCATGAGATGTGGTAGGAAACATACAGCCCCACCTTTGACGTATTTTTGCCTTGACCAAATTGAATCTGAATGTCAACAAATTTTTGGATCTAACCATCAGCTTACGGGCAATGTGGGGCACATTAAATGTTAAATGGCCAACAAGGATTCGATCAACCAAAATCAGATTGTGAGAAATTCTACGGGAAAAGTGTCCCAACGTCTTTAACAAATACGTGGTAGGAATAAAATGGAGAGGAGAGGTTAAATTATTAAAGTCTCAAGGAGCTTTGAGACCTATCAAATGCATTGTCTGGACCTAGTTTGAACCCTGTTTTGAACACCCTGACTGTGGAAAGACATTTGTAAGACAGTTGGGAAACTTTTAACATGGACTCTGTGTTTGATGATATTAAAGCAATTTTTTGAGAAGATAATGTTGTGGTTATGTTTGAAAAAAAAAAAAAAAGAATGTTCATCTCTTAGAGTACATCCCAAAGTATTTCAGAGGGACTGTTATGGTTTTTACACAACATTAAAATGTATTGAAAAGCGACAGTGGTGAAAATTACGTGATACTAGCACCCGAATAGAGAGATCAGTGGACTGAAATATCACAAAGTCCAGACTTCGTGGCTATAAAATAGCTGAGTCAGAGGAGATAGGTGAGAGGGGTGTAGCTAAAACAGAAATCGTGGAATAGTTATGATCGTTAAAGCTGGATGACAGGAAGTCGTTCTGTTCTGCACGTGGAGACAGCTTTTGCATGTTTTGTATTTTGACATTAAAAATTATTTTGGGGAAACTGGGTAACATACCTCACATCCTACCTGGGAATAAATAAATCTTAACTGTAAGAACGGAAACCGAAAAGTGCTGGAAGAAACCATGGGAGGATTCTTTTGTAACATCAAAAACGTGGCAGGATTTTCTAAGAATGATAGGTTTCTACTAGCCTTTTGATGTGACTGCATTGCATTTGTTAATGTTTTATTAATGCTTTGCTTCTCTCATAAAGGATGTTTGATGATAGTTGACTTTTCTGTGCTGCCTTGTCAAGTTTTCATATTAGGTTTAGGATACGTTAAAATGAACTGTGACGTCTCCCCTCTTTTCCGACTTGGGATGAAAGTACCTATTTTGGAGATAGTTCTCCAGAAACTCGTTTATTTTTTCCCAGGGGTATCCAACGAGTTGTTGAGTGTGTGCGTGTGTGTTTTTCTTTTTTCTGTCAGGATCGTGATGAGCTAATGAATTTGTACGTATCCAATGTGTTTCGATCTTCCCTTCAAGTTGAGGGAAGTCTTTGTGTCTGTGTCTTTGACATTAACCTCGCAGTCTCTCGCAGTTTCCTTGTTTTCGGATATAAGACGTTTGAGGCTCATCTCCTACTTCTCCTGCCCCGGGCCTGTTAACAGCTGTTTCTTCAAGAAACCCTGGTTCCTTTCAGTGAGAAATGGTCTTTGGAGACCAGAGAACGGATGCCGGGTAACTCATTGCTACTGTTGTCATTGCTTCAAGGCCTTTTCACTTTAGAGCTAGGAAATGCATATTAATTGTTTTCAAAAAGAGAAATGTGTCATGAGCTCATACTTATCTTTCAACTCAAATTAAATACCTCATGGGCTTCACTTCTTGATTTTTATGTTTGTATCCTTATATTAAATAGCTTGGTTCTGAACTAATATAATTACTTTATATATACTTAGGTATATATATAAATACATACTATGCAGGCATACATATGTGTGTGTGTGTGTGGTACGTGTGTGTGTGTGTGTGTGTGTGTGTGTGTGTGTAGTGTTGGCTTAATAATATGCCAACTTGGCTAAACAGAACTTCATTTTCCAGAATTCCCTTTCCAGTAGATCTCTGCTCAGAGTTGGACACAGGAGAAATTTGCAAGACATTTTGAAGTTGCCATGCTTAGTCTCAGACAGTGTAGACTAGGCCCTGTTGGAGCTCAAGCACATTTATGTGAATCTGCCAGCTCACCTGTCATGGGCAGGGTCCTCTAGCACCTAGGGGATCCGTCTGGGTGCCAGGTGTGAGGGGAAGAGGGTCGGAGGTAAGTCCTTGTTCTCCCCCATTTCGCGTGCGTCCTTCTTACCTGACCACAGCCCCATGACGTCAGGCTTAATACGAGGTTCAGAATAAAAAGCTGAATTGAGATTGGTTAACCAGATCCCACACTTGTGTAAGGCCCAATTCTTATACATGAATTCTTTATGCTACATCATTTCTAGTGGTTCTGCTTTTGTGATTGATTCCTGATGGTGCATACATACACACATCGTACATATATAGCTATACATATATGTATATATACATGCATATGTGTATATACACGTATAAACATGCATGTGTGTATATCCTACTATGTGTGTGAAATAATTTAAAAACAATGCTAACATTATTGCTATTGATACCCATTTTAAGGTTTCTTTATGATTCTTTTTGTCTCCAACATTATGTATTCAATAAAACATCTTTCCTCCATGATTTAAAGTGCTACTAGTTTCCTATACAAAAGTTTCATATTTATTTGAGTCTAGTCTGGACCTCATGATGCTCCAGTCCGTTGATCTCTCTATTCAAGTGTCAGTATCACACAATTTTGATCACTGTAGCTTTTTAATATATTGTAATATCTAATAGGAACACCCTCCTCTCAATATTTTTTTTTAATTTTTCAGATTTTCCCGGGCATTATCATTTGTTTGCCTTTCCTGTGAAATTTAGAAAACAAGTTTACTTTTAAGTAATCCTATTACTATTTTTATTGCTTATATAAATTTTGATGATTTATATATTTTTAGAAAATTATTCCATACACATAATTTCTTTTCACAGAAGTCTCACATATTGGGGCCTCTAGGTAGCTCAGTCAGTTAAGTGTCTGACTGTTGATTTTTGGCTCAGGTCACGATCTCATGGTTCATGGGATCGAGTCCCGTGTCTGTGCAAATAGCGTGGAGACTGCTTGGGATTCTCTCTCTTCTCTCTCTGCCTTTCCTCCGCATGAGTGCTCTGTCCCTCAGATAAATAAATAAACTTAAAAAAAAGAAAAAGAAATCTCACATATTAACTCTGGTTATATTCCCTTACTCTGTCTTGAAATGGTGTCACTTGTTTTCTTGTTTACATCTGTCCACAAATTGTTTTTCTCAGAGTTCTTATATTTGTCTATCAAATGTATAGCTTTAAGTTTTCCAATGTATTCATCTTTGCTTTTGACTGCATAATTCCCTTCCTTTGTTCTCCTTAGAGACAAAGGAATTAGAAGAAAAAGTGCTTGTGTATGAGAAATATATGTTTGCAATTTAAAGAAGTGTTTTTTTTCACTCATTCACTGAATCATATTTAACGTCTTGAATTAGATGCTAGACAAGAGGGAAATTAAAATATCCTTTTTTTATAATGAAATAGAAATAGTCCAGCATAGAAATACTATCAGATTCACAAGAATGCTTTTCTGGAAATTCTAAACCTGAATTGGCAGGCCCTGCCTTCTCTCTGGCTCTGTTCATAATCACCTGGATGGCTTCCTTAGTTATGACCTCCCTGTCTTTAATGGAATAACAGAGTTCTTAGAGCTGGAGTTAATAATTCACAGGGATTGTTCTGAGATGCCTTAGTCATGGCTCTCTCACACTGGTGTCTCCAGACTTGCATCACCTCTGAACCATACCCTTGTGAGGAGAGACGGTAACCATAAGTCATATGGTTCTCTGGCTACCAATGAAAGGTAGTTAGATACCAACAAATACAAACATCTCATCCAAATGGTACTCACTTGCCTCTGTGTAAGTGCCATGCTGTCTTCGCACATATTTCCTCAAGCAATTTAATAATTTCTCGTATGTGTAGTAAATGGATGTCAACCAGAAATAAACTTTCCTACTGGAGCCGTTCATAAGGCAGTAAAAGATATTCCTTTCATCTCGGAGTTTCTGTGATGCAGATGTTTCCTTCTTATTGCTTAATAGGAGAATAGTGAACCTGCATGGGTCCGTTAGCTTAGAGTCACTGCCATCTAATGTTAGAGGTTAGAAACCACACAGAGGTGGGTCTAACCCCCCTGAACTGCCCAGGGACTTGGGGAGTTTGAGGAAGAGGGTGGTTCCAGTTCTGAATCTCCCAGGCTCTGCTCTTCTAAGAGCCTCCTCAGAAGGTGTCATATCTTCCTCTGTAAAAGCAGGGCAATCATAGCATTGGGTGATGCTATTATTGTAATAAACAGGATGACACATATAAAGTACTGAGTGCAGTGACAGGGGTATCACATTCAATAAGTGCAGGCTTAAATTTGTACAACTTTCGCAGACACCTGAATACCTGGGATCTGCGATGCTTCAACGGTCATGGTGTCCCCGGGTTCCTAGAATTAGATGGTAAAGAAAATAGAACAGTCTTGGATTGCAGAACTTTAGGTACTTTTTTTTTTTTAATTTTTTTTTTTAACGTTTATTTATTTTTGAGACAGAGAGAGACAGAGCATGAGCAGGGGAGGGTCAGAGAGAGAGGGAGACACAGAATCGGAAACGGGCTCCAGGCTCTGAGCTGTCAGCACAGAGCCCGATGCAGGGCTCGAACTCACGGACCGTGAGATCATGACCTGAGCCGAAGTTGGCCGCTTAACCGACTGAGCCACCCAGGCGTCCCAGAACTTTAGGTACTTTTAACTTATCTCATGACACTAATGGGCTGGCATTGCCACCGGAGAAATGTTTAGCAGTTAGCAATCCGGGTGAAATTAGGGCAGTATTTCATAGTAAACCCCCACTTTTTACTTACATATCATATCTACTTGCACATCGTTCACGATGGCAAAGATTTTACTCCCTTCAAATAACATGGAAACAAAGGTCAATTTTCCATACAAGAAATATCATTTTGTGGGTTGTCTGCAGGGAGATGCTAGGAAGATTCTAGGGGACTTAATGCCCTTCCTGTGCAACTGTTTGCTTCCACCACTGAACATCATCTTCGTGATTTCTCTGGAAACAGTTCAAAGCAGCAAACTTATTTTTAACCGAAGTCCTGGTCCATTATTTTTATTTCCTATGTTCCTCCGCATGCTCCAGCATTAGGTCACCAAGAGAATTTCAATACCTAGGTGACAGGGTTTTTACCTTGGGGCATCTACTGCTGACCGTTTGGTATTCACTGGACAGACAGCATTTGAAAGCCTTGACTGGATCAAGGGTCAGTGGAATTTTCTGGCCCCCGGGAGTACTCCTCTTCAAAAATAATAGATAAGGCCAAGGTCTATTGAAAATATGTGGGGACAAATAAATTCCAGCTGAAAAAGGGAATTTTAGATACCGGAAAGGGATATAAGTCCTATCGGGAAATGATAAGAAGTGGGAGACTGGCCCAGGGGGACTTGAAATTGCCTTCAACTACCCACTTCTCCTCAAAACTTGTTAACCCAGCATGCTTACCCGATGCCGTTTGAGTATCTTCTTCCACAGGGATGAAACTCCAAAAGAGTCTGCAACTCATTTATGGCCCAACTGGACACTTGCCTGTGCCTCCTGTTTACATCGGATGGGGAATCCATCTTGACTGCTTGTATCCTTGGCAGGAGGAAGGGGCAGTGGCAGTGGATTTGGCTACTGTACCACCGACTGGGAAGAGCTCTACTGTGTCTCCTTGACATTCTCGTCTCAGAATGCTTCTTCATTTTGGACACTTCCGGTCATGAAATGCGCGGGGGGGGGGGGGGCGGTTCTCACACCAGGGAATTCTCTAACACCACCTGGGTGTCCTACAGTTTAACTCAATCCTGACACCATCTTCCTGGAGGTAATATCAGATCCCACAGAGGAAGGGCTCAGTCCTACAAGACTTCAGATGCACTTCAGATGCCAATTCTAAGTCTAGGTTGTTACCTGTGCTTCTGGCCTGCAGCTGTACGTCAGAGGTTCCTATGACCACCTCCTTGGGTTCGATCATGTGCTAGAAAGGCTCACAAAACTCCCGGAGAAACATTTTACTATCGCCGATTTATTACGAAGAATAACTCAAAGGATACACATGAACATCGAGATGGAAGAAATGTGGAGGGCACCGTATGGGGGAAGAGGCCCAGAGCTTTCATGCCCTTTTCAGGCACACGACCTCAGCCCAGAAACTCTGAGGAACCCTGGCCTTTGCGGGTTTTATGAAAGTTTCATTACATAGACAAGCTTGATTAAATCATTGACCGTTAGTGAGTAAGACAACCTCTAGCTCCTGAAAGTTCCACCCTCACTAATCCCATGGTTGGTTACCTTGACAACTAGCCCCATCCTGTGGTTGGTGATCTAAGGGCTTTCCAAAATTCGCCTCACTAATGTAAGCCCAAATGTGGTTGAAAGGGTCAACTGGAAAGGTCCAACAGAAGACTTAACCTTCACAGCTTTTTTTTTTTTTTTAAGTTTAGTTATTTATTTTGAGAGAAACAGAGAGAGTGAGAGTCAGGGGAGAGGCAGAGAGAGAGGGGGAGAGAGAATCCCAAGAAGGCTCTTCATGGTCAGCGCAGAGCCTGATGCAGGGTTTGAACTCATGAAAGAAACTGTGAGATCAGGACCTGAGCCAAAATTAAGAGTTGGAGGCTTAACTGACTGAGCCACCCAGTTGCCCCTACAGCTCTTATTATTTAGGAAATTTGAAGAGTTTTAAAAGCTCTGTGCCAGGAATGGGGACAAAGATCAAATATATATTTCTTGTTATATATCACACATCACAACAAAACTTTTGTTTATCCATTCACCTGTTGATGGACTTTGGGCTATTTCCAGTTTGGGGCAATTATAAATAAAGTGCTATAAACATATGTTTTCATTCCTTTTGGTGTTTAAGAGTAAAATTTCTGTTTCACATGATAGATAAATATTTAAGTTTTTAAGAAATGGCAAAACTGTTTTCCAAAAGAGCTGTAACATTTTGCATTCTCACCAGTAGCGTATGAGGGTTCCAATTATTCCACCTCTACACCACCCCTTGAAATAATCTCTTTTTAATTTTGGTCATTTTAATAGGTGAGTTTTAATTTGTGTTTCCCTGATGTGTAATGATGTCGAATATCTTTTAACGTACTTTTTAAATTTGCTATTCAAATCTTCAGTGAATGTTTATTCAGATCGTTTGCCCATTCTAAAATTGTTTTTGTTTTCTTCTCTTTTTGTTGTTGTTAAAGTTTATTTATTTATTTTGAGAGAGAGAGAGAGAGAGGGAGAAGAGAGCACAAGCAAGGAAGGGACAAAGGAAAAGTGAAGGAGAGAGAGAACCGCAAGCAGGCTCCACAATGAGCACAGAGCCCCACGTGGGCTCGATCCCACAAACCGTGAGATCATGGCCTGAGCCGAAATCCAGAGTTGGACACTTAACCAACTGAGCCACCCAGGTGTCCCTAAAATTGTTTGCTTTCTTATTATTGGGTTTTCAGAGTTCTTGATGTATGCTACATACAAGTTGTTTATCAGATACACAATTTGCATATTTTCTCCTATGCTGTAGCTTGTCTTTATTGATTAGCTTAATAGTGTCTTTTGAGGAGCAGAAGCTTTTAATTTTGAAAAAAATATAATTTATCAGTTTTTCTTTAGTAGGTGATGCTTCTGGTGTGGGATCAAAAAACCTTTAAATAACCCAAAGTCACAAAAGTTTTCTTCTGTTTGTTCCTAGATGTTCAATGATTTTAGCTTTTACATTTAGGTCTATGACCTATTTTGGGTAAAGTTTTATATGTAGTGTGAAATATGAAACAAAGTTCTTTCTTTTCTACACATGAATATCCAACTGTTTCAATACCATTTGTTGAAAAGATTTTTTTCTTCTATGAATTGCCTTGGTATCTTTGTCAAAAACCATGTGTTCATATATGTGTGGGTCTTTCCGGACTTTCTATTTTGTTCTACTGAGCTATTTGTCTATGTGCCAATACTATACTGTTTTGATTGCTGTAGTTATAAAAGAAGTCTTCAAGTCAAGTAGTATCAGGCATCCACCTTTCTTTTTCTTTTTCAAAGTTGTTTTGTCTATATGGGTTCTCTGTATTTCCATATGAATTTTAGAATCCTTTCCTCAATTTCTACAAAAAGGTCTACTGAGATTTTGATTGGGATTATGTTAAATCTATAAAGCAATTTGCGGAGGATTGACATCTTGACAATATCAAGTCTTTAAGTTAATGAACAAAGTATACCTCTCCATTTATTTAGGTCTTATTTAATTTCCCTCAGCAATGTTTTATAGTTTTGTGTATAGGTCTTGCACATTTGTTTTGTCAGATGTATCCCTTTTTAAAATGTGTATTTATTTTGAGGGGGGGTGGTGAGAAAAGAGAGGGAGAGAGAATCCCAAGCAGGCTCCACGCTGTCAGCACATAGCCCAACGTGGGACTCAAACTCACAAAACGTGAGATCATGACTTGAGCCGAAATTAAGGGTTGGACACTCAACCTACTGAGCCACCCAGGCACCTCCTTGTTAGATTTATCCTTAAGAATTTCATAATTTTTTATCTTATTGTAAACGGCATTTAACAATTTCACTTTCTTATTGTTGTTATTACAGAGAAATGCAATTGATTTCCTAATATTGATCTTGTATCTTGCAACCTGCTAAACTTATTTATTAGTTCTAGCAGATTTCTTTAAAAAAA
>NW_024412397.1:60135344-60163480 GCF_014898765.1 Herpailurus yagouaroundi
AATTTTTTTTTTCAACGTTTATTTATTTTTGGGACAGAGAGAGACAGAGCATGAATGGGGGAGGGATTTCTTTTAATTTCTACACAGATGATCAATAAAGAAAGGGTTGTATTTGTTCCTTTCCAATCTGGCTATTTAATTAATTAATTAATTTATTTATTTATTAGATTTTTTAAAAAGTTTATTTATTTTGAGAGAGAGATAGCGTACCAGCAGGGGAGGGACAGCGAGAGAGGGAGAAAGAGAATCTCAAGCAGTCTCTGCATTAACACTGCAGAGCCTGATGTGGGGCTCAAACTCATGAACCATGAGATCATGTCCTGAGCCAAAAATCAAGATTCAGACACTTAACTGAGTCACCCAGGCCCTGCTGCTTATTTTTGTTTTATATTTTGCTTTTATCACATTGTGTTGAAGCTCAATATACTTGTTGAATAAAAGTTGTAAAAGCATAAATCCTTGTTTTGTCCCTAATCTTAGGGAAGAAAAACTTCAGTCTTCCACCATCAAGTATGATGTTAGCTGTAGGTTTTTGTAGCTGTAGATGTTTTATAGGTTGAAAACATTTCCTTCTATTAGTAGTTAACCAATAATTTTTATTAGGAAGAAATATGATATATTATTACTTGAATGTGAACTGTGATGAGATAAATATGTCAAGTTAGTAGACTGTGTTTTTCAGGTTTTCCGTATCCTTACTGATTTTCTGTTTACTTGTTCTACCAATTATTGAAGGTTGTTGGAATCTATGACCATAATTGTAGATTTGTCTATTTCTCCTTGCAATTTTTTCAGTTTTTATTTCATGTATCTTTCAGCTCAGTTGTTATGAGCCTAAACATTTATGATTATTCTGTCTTTTTTATGAATTGGTCCTTTATCATGAAATGACCTCCTTTATCCCCAGTAATATTCATTGCTCTAAAATCTACTTTGATATTGATACAGCCACTCCATTTTTCCTTTGACTAGCATGGCATATCTTTTTCCATTATTTTACTTTTAACCCCTTGTTTTTATATTTAAAGTGTATTTGTTATAGTCATGATACAGTTGAATCTTGTTTTTTTTTTTAATCAAGCCTGAAAATCTCTGCCTTTGAATTAGAGTGTTTAAACCATTCACATTTAATGTGATTCTTGAAATGATTTGGCTAGATATGTTGTCTTGCTATTTGTTTTCTATTTGACTCATTTTTCTTTGTTGCTTTTCCACTTTCTCTTCTGTTTTCTTTTGGATTAACTGAGTATATTTTATGATTCCATTTTATACCCTTGTTGACTTATTATCTATAACTCTTGTATTATTGAGGTAATTGCCTTAGGGTTTATAGGATACATCTTTACCTTATCACAATCTACCTTCAAGTGATATTATATCACTGCATGTATAGTATTACAGTTGTGTACTTCTATTTCTCCCCTTTCAACCTTTTTGCTATTGTCATACATTTTGCTTTTATATATGTTATATCCTCTGTACTACATCGGTCTCATTTTTATGTAGCCAATTATCTTTAAAATATATTTAAATAGTAAGAATATGCTACATATTTACTCATATAAGAAACCATATCTGGTGTTCTTCATTCCCTTGTGTAGATCCAAATTTCTAGCTGGCATCAGTTTTTTTTTTTTACCTTAAAATTTTTTATTATGGGGGCACCTGGTTGGCTCAGTCAATTGAGTGTCCAACTCTTGGTTTTGCCAACTCTTGATTTCGGCTCAGGTCATGATCCCAGGGCCATGGGGTCAAGCCCTGCATCAGGGCTTGAGAATCTCTCTCTTTCTCTCTCTCTCTCCCTCTGCTCCTCTCTCTCACTCATGCTTTCTTTCTCTAAAATTAAAAAAAATTGTTATGAAAAATTCGAGAGTATACAAAAATAGAGAGAACAGTATAGTGAACCTCCATGTATCTACTACCCAGTTTCAATGACTACTAACATTTTGCTACCATTATGTTTTCTAGCATGTGTGTGTTATACATTAAAACAAGTAAACAAAATTATGAAAATAAAACACACATGTTCAAGTTACACTATGGAACTATAGAGACAAAATTTTTGGATTGGAGCCCAGGAAACTGCATTTTAGAAACTTCTTGCCTAGCTGGTATCATTTGTTGCCTAAATCCAGGGTCTTGAAACTTTTTTTGATCTAGTTTTTTTGAGGGGGTGGGGATGGGGAAGAGGTTATTACAGGCAGGACATAAATCATGTTCCTGTTACTCCATTTTGGCAAGAAACAGAGGTCTAGAACCCCTTTTAAAATTTCTATATTTCTTTCTGAATATAGTAAATGAAACAATATTAGATCTACATTCCAATAAGAAAATAAGAAAGCATACACAGTGAGGTTCCTTTATGTATAAGTGGGAAAAGCATGTGGTCACACATGTTATTTAAAGACATTAAAAATCAAGTGCAAAGAGCTGCTCCAGATAAATTCTAACCTCTCCTAGTAGGTTGCACTCCAGGGAAAGACCTGCACAGCCAAAGGAAGAAAGGGATATAGTGATCAGCTAGAACATTCAGGAAGAACTCACATAACTGTCACAAATTACCTTTTCACTTGTGTTCTCTGTCTCTCTCCTCCTCTCTATCCTTTCATCCCCCTTTCCCTCCCACCAAAATTGTAATATCTGGAACTGGCTTTAGCGCAAAAAGGGGAACTAGTTAAAGTGTTTATGTTAGTAGCTGAAAATTTGGCTTTACATAAAGAGTACTTCTTTAAGTAAAACAATAATATGAAAGAATAACATATTCAGTATTTCAAAATGTTCCTGTTTCAAAACCCAAACAAAAGTCTCTGAACATTCAACTTTCATAGTTCTGTTTTCACCAGACACTGGAAAACATTGAAACCACACCAGTCCCTCAGAAATGTGTTCCTAACCACAACTCCATGTAGGCAGACAAACAGAATTTAGGTCAGTTCCTGGAAAAGAAGGGCTTAGGAGTCACATTTAACTACTTCATGTCTTTGTTCATTTGTTCTCAGTCTGTTTCTCTTCTTCTTCAGAGGTCACGAAGGTCGCAATGTCAGTTCTCTTCCCACCTCTGCTCTGATTGTACGTCTAGGTTCTCATTGGTCTGCCTGATTTTCTGGAGGCCTTCCTCTGGCTCCTAATCCCTTCCCAACTATGTCCAGAAAAAAATTGGGTCTCCTAGGTTCTTTCCATGATGACCCAATTCAAGCTGAGACAGAGGCTATTAAGTGGACAAACTGTTCCCTCTGTGTTGTATTTTGGGACTCCTCTCCCATTGTTCCCAGTTCTGGGTGCTCTCTGCTGTAAGTGCCCCATTCTAGAGGCTGATGCCTTGTTCCAGCACAGCCAGCCTGCGGTGCAAGGGAGGTTGAGGTCCAGCCTCTTGGTTTGTGTGCGGCTGTCACTTTAGTGGGTGGAGCTCAGGTCAAGACCTGCCACGTGGATGGGACAGGCAGAGACGCCCAGCAGGCTGTAGACTGAAAGAAGAAATCAGAATGCTGACAGAAGCAAAAAGGAAGGTCCAGATGACTTCGTTCTTCCAAGTTCAGTGCCTTACTGCGTCTTACATGTGTTTTCCATGAGCTATCCTTGAAGCTGTTCAATCAGTATCTCCCTCTAATTACTAGACTTTTCAAGCCTAAGTGAGTTCCCAAACTGGTTCCTATTACATGACACAAAATTGCTCCCAGAAATGTTTCACTTCAATGGATTATTAAAAAATAAATTATGTTAATTCCTGGGGGGCTGTGAATGATGCAGTAATTTTTATTTTTAAATTTTTGTTTATTCTTGTTTTTTTATGTATTAATTTTTATATTTTGAAAGTTATATGCTAGAGAAGTGTTGTCCAATAGCTATACAATGTGAACCGTATATGTAATTTTAAGTTATCTAGTAGCTAAATTTCAAAAAGTAAAAAGAAACAGGGTTAAATTAATAGTATAATATATTTTATTTAACCCATGATATCCAAGATATTATCATTTCAATACGCAATCAATAAAAAAAGTTAATGAGATATTTCGAATTCCTTTTTTCATACAAATTCTTCAAAATTCTGGGTATTTCTACTTGGCAATGAGAAAGAATGAAATATGGCCTTTTGTAGCAACGTGTTATGCTAAGCGAAATAAATCATACAGAGAAAGACAGATACCATGTTTTCATTCTTATGTGGATCCTGAGAAACTTAACAGAAGACCATGGGGGAGGGGAAGGAAAAAACAAGTTAGAGAGGGAGGGAGGCAAACCATAAGAGACTCTTAAAAACTGAGAATAAACTGAGGGTTGATGGGGAGTGGGAGGGAGGGGAGGGTGGGTGATGGGCATTGAGGAGGACACCTGTTGGGATGAGCACTGGGTGTTGTATGGTAACCAATTGGATGATAAATTTGATATTTAAAAAGTTTTTTTTTTTTTTTTTGGATATTTCACTCATACAGCACATCTCAGTTTGGACCAGCTGTATTTCACATGCACAACAGCCACACGTCGTTAGTGGCGATTGGATGTTTCTGGTGGCTTTCCCTAACAGGAATGACTTTAACAATGAGAATCTAAAATGCCATAGTGAACTGATAAACACTGTTTCAAGGGAAGTGGGGCCCAAGGGTAATCTTCTTATGATACCATAGTGCAAAGGAAGATACCTCTACTCCTTCATAAGGTGGGCTCTCTAATGAGAGGAGCCTTCCAAAACTTCTGGATAGACAGAAGAGTACTCATTATTGGCTGGAAAATTATCAATTGCATTTCTATTATCTACGACTATGCTAAGACCTGAAGTTATAAAACGGGCAACATTTTCCAGGTTGATGGACATTACTGTCTCTTGAGGGAGAGAAGCACTTGTCAGAATCATGCAGACATAAATGTTATGGAGGAAAGGAAGTCAGAGTGATGACAGCAGATCCTTTGACTTGATCTAGGCTGGAGTTGGGGAAACCTTCCTTGGGGCAAGGACGTTTGGGCTGAGATCTGAAAGGCATATAGGTGCTTACAGACCACAAGGAGAGGGAACCATCCCAGGAGAAGAGAGTACAGGTGCAAAGGCTGCAGGAGCCTGGCACAATCTGGGGACTGAGAGAACACCTCCAGGCCTGAAGTGTGGGGTGGTGAGGGTGGTGCAGTGTGGGGCAGAGAGGTGGGCAAGGGCCAGATCATACATGTTGTGTTAGACCAGGTTACATTTTTTTGCCTTTATCCTAAGAGCAATGAGAAATCATTGCTGGATTTTAAGCAAGGGACATGATGTAATCAGATTCCAGTTTTGAGAAAAGCCATTCCGATTACAGTGTGGAAAGTGCCCTGAGGATGGCAAAAAGGTGTCTGTGGGAGGACCACACAGGATGCTAGTGCAGGAATCCCAACAGGAGACCACGGGGTCACGCATCCCAGGAGTGGCAATCGAAATGCAGAGATATGTCAGGTAGGTAAGAGACAGATCTTTGTAGAGGGGATTAGGGGAAGCTTCCAAACATTGCACCAAGATGAGCATAAAGGAGAGCAGCCTCTGAGAGAGGATCATGTAGAGTTTAGGGGTCCAAGAGACAGGCAAGGTGAAAATGTCAGGTAGCTGGTTAGATATAAGAGTCTAGAGCTCAGAAGAAAGGTTAACACTGAAGATGATTTTGAAATCATCTGTGCATACTCCATTCTTTGGTCTACATGGTTTCTGTCACTAGAATGTAAAAACAGAACTGAGTCTTTTCTTTCTTTCTTTTTTATTAGACATTATTTGTTACTTAGAGCAGCTTTAGGTTCATGAAAAAAATTGAACAGAAAGGACAGAGACTTCCTGTACATACCCTACCCCCTCAACACACACAGCCTTCCCACTATCAACTTCCTGAATTTGAGTGGTACCTTTGTTATAACCACTGAATCAACAGATACATCATTATCACCCAAGTATATACTTTGTATTAGGATTCACTCTTGGCATTGTATATTTTGGGGGCTTTGACAAATGTATAATGACATGTATCCACCATCACAGTATCACACAGAGTAGTTTCACTGCCCTAAAAACCCTGTGTGCTCTACCTGACCTATTCATCCTTCCCTCTACCCAACTCCTGGCAACCACTGGTATTTTTTCTGTCTTCATAGTTTTAGCGTTAGCAGAATGTCATATAGTTGGAAGCATATAGTGTGTGAGGCTCTTCAGATTGGCTTCTTTCACTTTTAGCAACATGCATTTAAGATTCCTCCATGTCTCTTTATGGCTTGAGAGATCATTTCTTTTTAGTGCTGAATAATATTCCATCGTCTGGATGTACCAAAGTTCATTTACCTATTCACCTACTGGGGGACATCTTGGTTGCTTCCAAATTTTGGCAATTATGAATAAGGCTGCTATAATACCCATGTGCAGATTTTTGTGTGGGCGTGTTTTCAACTCCTTTGGGCAAATGCTAAGGAGAACAATTGTTGGATCATATGGTAAGAGTATGCTTCGTTTTATAGGAAACCACCGACTGTCTTCCAAAGTGGCTGTAGCATTTTGAATTTTCACCAGCAATGAATGAGAGTTCCTCTTGCTCCACATGATTGCCCACATTTGGTGTTGACAGTATTTCAAATTTTAGCTGGTATTTTTAGTGGTATCTAATTGTTGATTTAATTTGCAATTCCTGATAATGTACGATGTTGAGAATCCTTTCATATGCTTCTTTACCCTCTGTATATCTTCTTTGGTAAGGATTCTGTTCAGGTCTTTTACCCATTTATAAATTAGGTTGTTCATTTTCTGTTGAGTGTTACGGGTTCTTTTTTGTTCTATTTTGCTCACCACTGTATACCCAGTGCCTAGTATTATACTTAGTAAGAGTTGAGTAACCGTACATTAACTGAATGAAGAAGTAGAAGCCAAATGGCAGGTAATTCAAGTTGTGAATAGAGATTAGTTATTGAAATAGACAGTATAAGAATGAAATGAGAAGAGACTATCTAGGACCAAGATTTTGAGGATTTCACTAATTTAATGTCTGGATAGAAGAGACTAATCAAATGACCATAGATCATAAGGAAAGGGGCTCAACATCATTAGTTATTGGAGAAATGCAGATTAAAACCACCATGAAATACTACCACATATTCATCATCATGGTTAAAAATCTTGAAAGGGCTAGAAGTATCAAGTATTGGTAGGGACGTAGAGCAACTGGAATGCTTCTAGGGCAACTGTAAATTCAAACAACCGATTTGGACAACAAGAATGCTCTTACTCCACTTGGGGGAATGTGAATTCATGCCATCAACTTGGGAAACTGGTGACACCAACCAAAGTTGAATGTATTCATATTTTATGACCTAGCATTTTGAAACATTGTTTGGTGTGTATCCAACAGGCTGATACGTTGGACTTTATGATTCTATTTATATAAAATTCAAAAACAGGCAAAACAAACCTATTGCATTAAAAGCCAGTAGGTCATTACCTTTGGAGAGAGGTAGTTATTTGGAGGGGGATCAAAGTGGAGATGATTCTAAGGTTCTGGTATTTCCTGAACAGGGTGTTGGTTATATGAATGTGCTCAACGTGTGGTGATTCATAAAAGTGTTCACTTCATAGATTGTGAGCTTTTTCTGTATGCATGTTTTTGCCCTAATAAATTAAAAAATGTATTTAGGAAGAAAAAGATAAATCTGTTTGGAGGCTTCCAAAAGGAAGTAGTAAAGCTCTTTTTCCATCTCTTCAGTGCCCCAAAGAGTGTGAGTCTCTGAGGCATTATAAGAGCAAGGAAACTACTAATAAAAAACTTGTCAGACATTTAAAATGTTGATGTTTTAACTTGGAACATAATACTGTTGTGAGGAGAAAACTTAATTGATGGTCATGGAATGATAAAAATATTTCAGAAATGGTCTAGGATATTTATCGGGTCATGAGTGAAAACACTTGGGCCTCCAAACTGTGTTCTACTGTTGGTTCTCATCAACGTAAATTTTGTCAGCCAGGACAATAACGCATAAATGAAATAATTTATTTTCCTGGACACTTAACTCTGGTTTTTATAAATTTCTTGTTGTTGATGCATATTGAAGTCATGAGTTGCTCTCAGCTGAGCTTGTGGTAATTGCTCAGAAATGCTGTGATGGTTTCTACCACTGAAACAGAGTTGAGCATGGAAAGTTGTCCATAGAGTTTGTTAGTTTCTCATAAGCCCTCACTTACACCCTGGATAGAGGTCACTCAGTGATTGGCAGCACCTGGAATTGTGGAATTGGGGTAAAACAACCAAACCCTACACCAGGAAGAAGGAATTTGGTAGCGTTAAGACAACACCAGAATGCTGTTCAGAAGACATTGTACCTTAGTCTTGCTACTTACTGAGTGACTATGGATAATTACTAATTATACTTTCTACAGCTCAGTGTTCTCAACTATCCACGGGGACGATTCATGGGCTTGCTAGGAGGGATAATGACCTCATGTTCGAAAGCATTTAGCATGTGATGGGTGCTCAACTCAATGGCACCCTTGTTTCTTTCATGATAACTGAGAAGTGAGGAAAAAATACATGTTATAGTCGTATTTTTTTCAGAAAACAAACTTTGTGTTAACAGAGCTGTTGAATATATAATGTATTCCATTATGTAATCTGATGAAAAGTGCTTCAGCCTCACAGGATCTTGGTTCAAATCTTGCCTGCCATTTGCTAAATATCACCTTAAATATCACCTTAAGTAAGTTACTTACAGTATCTGAAATTTATTTTTCTCATCACAAAACGGCAAATTGTTACTAGTTTTCTCACCAGCTACTGTGAGGGTTAATGTTGATGTATGTACTAATCAGGGGTCTTTGTTTGCAAGTGAAACTCAACCACACCTCACCCAAACCAGAGAGGATTTATTGGCTCTTGTTGCCGAGGTCAGTCAAAGCAGAGGTGATCTGGTCTTGGGGATGACTGCAACCTTGGACTTAGACACTTTAAGTCCCTCTGTCTCTTGGATCAATATTAGCACTTCTAATACTTGTAAAACAGATACCAAGAAAGG
This sequence comes from Herpailurus yagouaroundi, assembly GCF_014898765.1. Lineage (NCBI taxonomy): Eukaryota > Metazoa > Chordata > Mammalia > Carnivora > Felidae > Herpailurus > Herpailurus yagouaroundi. The sequence continues at coordinate 60,144,339 of NW_024412397.1, forward strand.
GACCCAATCCTGGCTTAAAATCTTAATTATAAATGCTGTCTCCTTTGAGAATTTTCGTGGCCCCCTGACCATGCTTTGCAAAAGTAAAATTTGTGACCTTGTGCCACCTCTCTTTTCTTCCACTGCGGGTGTTGGCATGGCCATCACAGCTCTTTCCCAGCTCTCTGAAATGAGAGAAATAGAAACAACCTTGAGCTTTCTTGGACTGACCTGGATTTAGCAATTCTTTGTCACCTAACAGTGAGTTCTTTTTCAAAAGATGCATTGCTGAGAGACTAAGATAAGGGGTACACTTGGTATTGGAGATTGGCCATCAATCCCAAGGCATTTAGTCATGTTCTCACCTTTCTACAGATAAATACAAGTCAACCTGTTCATTTTTATTTATGCATATGGGAAAAAAATATATACATGGGTATATATTTACCTATTATTTATAAACGCATATTGAATACTTTTTCCATGGGCTCATCAAAATCCCTGAAACTCTTGTTTATCTTTATTAACCCCTATTTTTCCTTGTAGTATATCATGATATTCAAAAGCAAGCTTTGAGTCTAGGGAAAATGTGACTTCAGTCCTGGTTTCATCACTGACCAGCTGATATTTCAGGTTAACCTCTCATTTAGGTTTGGTTTCCCTAAAGAATTATCTCATATACTGTCTGATTCGCTCCAACAGTGCTATGGGGTATTATTATGCATAATTTACATGGAGACATCTGATGAGTATATGCTTGCTAATTATTTTTGTTTTTTATTTATATGTTCATTCTGGCCACAACCTTACTCTTCCAAAGAAGCAGATGTCCCAAACTCCCATAAGAAACCAACAATATGTAAAAGAACAAAGCACAGGCTGCCACCACAAAATATCACAGACTAGGTCCTGGTTCAAACAACAGAAATTTATTTTTTTCACAGTCCTGGAGGCTGGAAATGATACCAGCATTTGGCCAATTCAATTTCTGGTGAGGGCTCTCATCCTGGCTTGCAGACAACCCCCTGCCTGCTGCATCCTCCCATATCCTTCCTTCAGAGCATTCTGGCAGAGAGACAGAGAGAGACAGACAGAGAGAGAGAGTGTGAGCATGCTCTCTGATGTCTCTTCTTGGAAAGACAATCATCCTATCAGATCAGGGCCCTACCTTTAGGACTTTACTTAACCATCATTATCCTTTCTATCAGCCCTATCTCTGAATACAGTCTCACTGGGGGTAGGGCTTCAATACACAAATTTGGAGGGGGGTGGGGTTGGACAAAATTCAGTCCATAGCACAAAACAAAATTAACCCCAAACTGAATATAAACAGAAACAACCAAACCTAACTGTACATCAAATTACACAACCACACAGAGAAAGCAATGGATGCCATTAACTTCAACTATGTGCGCTGTATAATCTTAGTGGATTTGAGGACAAAAAGATCTGCAAACAAAACATGAATAGGCTTTGTAGGTCTGTTGTAGGAAGTGGTATTGGTTTAGCGATGCTGGAACTATTTTCTCTACATTGTCGGATAGACATGTTTTGTATTATTGGGAACCAGGGTTCTCACTGAAGGGAAGAGGAAACGCTAAGTCATGGGGGCGGGGTGAGAAAGAAGGGCTGTACTTGTATTAGGATGAACTCAGGTTTGTTTGTTCGTTTAACCTAATTCATTGAAAGGGCCTATATGCTCTTTTCAATATCACTTAAACATTTAGCACCAAAATCTTGGTGTTTAAAAGATCGGGGATCATTAGAGAAATAGCCGACTGCAGGGCTGGGGCAGGAAAAGCGAAAGGTGAATCTGAAACCCTCACAGTGTCAGATTACTTATTAAATACAGAGGGAGAAGCTACATTTACAATGGAGAAAGCGGTGGATACCATCTTAACTGAATCAAGATCCTTAGTAATGGGACACATTTACAACTGAGCCCCCTGCTCTGAGGCAATGGGAAGAATGCAGCACCTTCTGTGTAGTATTCTCGCCAAAATGTTTAACCCGCATCTAATTAAGGGAAAACAATCAGATAAGTCCACAACGTAGAAGACATTTTACAAGACAACTCGCTTTTCAAAAATGTCAAAAATCTCGAAAGGTAGAATAAGGCATGAAACTGTGGTTTGTATATTCTATATTAGTTAATTACAGTGACAAATTATTATAACAATTTATTAGTGTAACAGTATTATTTTCATTAAATTTTTTTATGTTTACTTATATTTGAGAGAGAGAGTGTGAGTGGGAGAGGGGCAGAGAGAGAGAGGAGACAGAATCTGAAGCAGGCTCCGCACTGTCAGCACAGAGCCCAATGCGGGGCTTGAACTCACCAACTGTGAGATCATGACCTGAGCTGAAGTCAGATGCTTAATCGACTGAGCCACCCAGGCACCCAACAATATATTAATAAATCGCTTATCGAAGTTAAATATCTTGAGAGTGATAAAGTTATTGTAGTTTTATATGAGAATGTTTTTGTTCTTGGGAGATACCTGCGAAAGTGCTTCGAGGTGAAATGTCATGATTACCCTAATTTACTTACGAATAGTCAGCCAGAAAAAAAAAAGTTTTTTTATATAATACAGTAAAAGAGAGAGAGAGAGAGAGCAAGTAAATGTGGTAAATGTTATCAGTTTGTGAAACTAAGTGAAGGGTATCTGAATAATTTGTTCAACTCTTTTAACATTCTGGTAGGTCTGAAAATTTTCAAAATGGAAAGTTTGAGGCAAAGCTCCAATGCCTCTTCCAGTGTAACACTATAAATTTCTCCATTTGGCAGCAGCTGCTTGGCTAGAACATTCAGGCAAGGCAAGAGAGGTTCTAGAGGGAGACCCTGATGCTATCCTCTGCTTGCCTACATTAGGTGTTAAGACAGATTGCAAGGTTAATTGGAAATAAAGTGTAACCCTAGAGTCTAGAATCCGTGGTTGGAAGGGGGCTTAAGGTCATACAGTTCATATATGAATAAGTCATGGCGGAGGTGAGAAAGAAGACAGAGTAGTTCCAGGCTCTTGGATTCCATGAAGAAATATAAACAAATACACACACACACACACACACACACACACAGAAGAACAAAACAAAAAATGGGGGAACTGATGTAATGTCGCTAGCTCTGTATTTTGTCTATGAAGAGTGACATAAAAAATTAAAAACTCATCCATTATTCCATCTGTTATCATACTTGTGTCATTACACATGCCATTTTAGTGAAATAATGACCTCAAGGAAAAAGGCGGTCTATTAGTTCAGGGTGAAAATTTTTTAAAAACCGGCTGCGTTCGGCCGTGTGAACGCACACAGTGTTCTTGTTCACAGTGGACAAGCAAAGATGCTTGTTGTAAGTTGCTAGGTAGTCACTGGGGACCATTATGGAGTCCCACCACCCTCCCAGGAGGGAGTCGCACCTGCCAGCTGGCTTTGCTTGGAGCCTCTGAGAGAGACGAGAAGACTGTCAAATCCTTGCTCAGAACATACTCAGACACCTCTCTGAGAGTTGTCTCTCCTATGGACCAACTGAAATGGGTCACTCTGTGGTTTCTACTCTTTGATTGCTACTTTGCCATCTGGAGGATGTCAGGATTTAGCCAGCTCAGTTTTTGCCCTCAAATGAGGTAAGGTATAAATCCCAAAAGAAATAAACTGGGCACCCATCTGTCCCCCTCTTTTTGTTTTTTTTTTTGTTTTTTTTAAAATTTTTTAAATGTTTATTTATTTTTTGAGACAGAGAGAGACAGAGCATGAATGGGGGAGGGGCAGAGAGAGAGGGAGACACAGAACTGGAAGCAGGCTCCAGGCTCTGAGCCATCAGCCCAGAGCCCGACGCGGGGCTCGAACTCACGGACCGTGAGATCGTGACCTGAGCTGAAGTCGGTCGCTCAACCGACTGAGCCACCCAGGCGCCCCGTCCCCCTCTTTTTGAATACGCTTGTGATATTTGGAGGTGGCTGTCTTGTCTTAATTCATCTCTAGTTGTAACGCACCAGTCTTTCAGATATCCTTCTTAAGCAATAGATCGGTTACTTGATATTTCACTATTTCTTGAGCTTCCACTGGTTGGTAGGACTGGTGTCGTGCCCGAGTGTCTGGGGTCCTGCGAGTCTCCTTCCTAGACTAGTAATGGGCGCCTGGGTTGCCCTCCTGGGACACCAGAGTCTTGACTGGGATTGTCATTCAGGGTTGGGTTTGCCTGGAAGGATCTGTCTTAACTGAATTTCTTTGGGGTATGAGAAACGGAACCTCATTTCCCACTCACTTGAGTGAGGAAGGGGAATATATTAGGTTTCATGGGTATTTCAGAAATCCAAGGCAGTGAATGCGGATAACCTCATTCAAGCCCAACCTGGAGGGCTGAGTGGAACAGCTTTTTCGTAGACTCTCTCTCCCCCTTGAAACATGGTCAAAGCGCATTTGTCTCTCTGCAAATCGGCCTCACGCCCTCTTCAACTTCATGCATGTGGCTCGTGTTATCGCACCTGGGTTTATATCACCTTTATTCCAGCTGCACGCAGACACTGAATAGACCCTCAGAGCATCAGTTCCAAATTCCGGTGAGAAGAATTTCATTGGCCTCTTTTCAATCAGATATCCACCCGTGCCCACCTGGGGTCAGATCAGTGGCCAGAAGTTAGGTGGGTAGTAAAACCAAAGCTGCCTGGCCCTCCCGTCCTCCCAATTCCCCACTGATTTTTGGTGGAAGGAACATTCCTCAGAGGAAAGTGTCTTTCTAAACTGGGTGGAATTTCTAAAAAAGCATCTGCTGTGGGCTCCTTTAATTTAGTTAAGATTGTTTGTAAACATAGCAGTAGGAATGAGCGAGGAAAACTAAACTCCTTTCTGGACGAGCTGTGTTGAGTTTGCCATCAGTTAACTCAAACATGAATAGTGTAAATAGTCTATTATTCTCTCGCCGGTCATGGTTGGGAGAATGAGATCTGTCCCGTCTCGTCCTGTTTATCTTGAACTTTTCTCCTGCTTGCCTAATGTCTGCTGTGGTATAATGTGCCAGTCTCTGCTGATATGGGCCATGGAGTAGGATTTTTTTTTAAGACAAATCTTAGGGCTTTCATTCTTCTGCAGATTGGTGGAAGTCTGTCATATATAACTTGGGACCCACCCTTCCAGCTACAATGTACAATGGAAAGTATAGGAAATTGCCAGGCCTGTCCTTGGGAGCTCATGCCTGGAATCTCAGCCAGAGACAACCTTCAAAATCATCTTCTCCAACCTCCTTCTCAGTGTTTCCATAAAATAAATGGCACAGCCAGGTCTGGTAATGGAGGGATGACTACAGCATAGTATAAAAAGTTTAAAAATTTTTTTAAAATTTGTTTTTTCAACTTTTATTTATTTTTGGGACAGAGAGAGACAGAGCATGAACGGGGGAGGGGCAGAGAGAGAGGGAGACACAGAATCGGAAACAGGCTCCAGGCTCTGAGCCATCAGCCCAGAGCCTGACGCGGGGCTCGAACTCCCGGACCGCGAGATCATGACCTGGCTGAAGTCGGACGCTTAACCGACTGCGCCAAGGAATTGACTCATGTGATTCTGGGGGCTGGTGAGTCCAAAATCTGTAGGGTAGGCCAGCTGGCTGAAGACTCGGGGAACAGTCAAAACAGTTCAAGTCTGAAGGCTATCTGTTAGCAGAATTCCCTTGTCCTCTGGGGAGGTCGGTCTTTTTCTGTAACGGCCTTCAACTGATTGGATGAGTCCTACCCACATTATGGAGGGTAATCTGCCTTACTCAAAGTCCACTCATTTAAATGTTAATCTCATCTAAAAATACTTCCACAGAAACATCTAGAATAATGTTTGACCAAATATCTGGGTACTACGAGCTAGCCAAGTTAACACATGAAGTTCACCATTATAAATATTGTTGGGTTTATTGTTTGCTCTTTAGGTAAGAACTCTAGGGCGTCAAGAATAATACTGTGAGTGGAAAATGCTGTGTTTTGTGGATAGGATCTCATGTGTTCAACAAATATTTATTATTTTTACTCTCTGGGAGAGACTCCTTAGCCCTGAAGAGATTACCAAAATGTTCAGAATACTATCCTGGACCTCTAGGAGCTTCCAGACAACAGGGAGGAATGGGATCTGTTCAGACAGCAGTGTGTGTGTGTGTGTGAAAATGCCAGCCAGCACTGACTCTCTCATCTTTGCAAGAAACTCTGGATTCTCTGTATCTAGCTTGGATATTTTGCTTTCTATTCCGCTCATCATTTTTACCTGCATATCTCTGTCAATGCCTCAAACTAGAAACCAAGTAAAGGGCTCCCTAACTAGTAATCATGTCTGGGCTTGAATCCTGGATGTGGCCATAAAGGCAGACCTTTACAGAGACCTCTTTGCCTCAGTTTCCAGAACAACTGCACCTTCCTCTAGGTAAGGGCACAGTGACATAATTGATAAAAGATACTTGGCAGGGTGGTACCTGGCACCTAGCTAGCAATGAACACTCGATTAGTGTTCGCTCTTGTTGTTAAGAGTCATCTTCCCTTCGAGGTTGTCATGTTCCAAAGAGGAGAGAATTCCCAGTTATTCTGAGCTAAACCTCCTAGGTCCTTTCCACCACTCCTTATCTTCTATCTGCCAGTGTCGTATATTTGGCAAAGAGCAGAGAACGTTCAGATTCTGGATCCCCCTTCTCATCAGAACCTAAAAGTAAGCTTCATACAAGTATAAATCTGCTCATGGAGAGTAGAGGAGAAAATACACAGATATTGCACCAGAGAAAAGATGTGCGAAGGCACCCACATGACAGAATGGCCGGGAGGATATAAATGTCGAATCACTACATTGCACACCTGAAACTAATGTAATATTGTTTATCAACTATACCTCAATTAAAAATAAAAAAGGAAGAAAAAATGCATGATTCCAAAAAGGTCGAGCCAGCTTACAGTCCGAAATGACCATTTGGCTTTCTACCCCACTCACAGCAGCATGGAGTGTTAGGTTTTATGACTATGCTAATTCGAAAAGTAGAAAATAGTTTCTCAATGGTTAATCTTTACTTGTGAAATTGAACATTTGGTTTGTCTATTTGCTTCCTACTTGTGTCTGCTCATTTTTTTTTTAAGAAGAGTTTTCTAGACCAGTTTTAGGTTCACAGCCAAGTTGTGTGAAAGGTACAGTAGCATCTCCTTACCCATGGGGGATACATTCCAAGACCCCCAGTGGATGCCTGAAACCACAGATAGAACTGAATCCTGTCTTTATTATGTTTTCTCCTACATATACATACCTATTGTAGAGTTTGATTTATAAATTAGGCAGAGTAAGAGATTAACAACAATGACTAATAATGAAATAGAACAATTATGTTAATATACTGTAATAAAAGTGTGAATATGGTCTGTCTCTCTCTCAACGTCTTATTGCACTGTACTCCCCCTTCATGATGTGAGATGATAAAATGCCTGTGTGATGAGATGAAGTGAGGTGAATGACTTAGTCATTGTCACATAGCTTTAGGCCACTGCTGATCTTTGGATGATACATCAGAAGGAGGATCATCTGCTTCTGGACCACAGTTGATCATAGGTAACTGGAACCTCAGAGAACAAAACCATGAGTAAGGGTGGGGGGGACTGCTGTTCAGAGATTTCCCATATACCTACACAGGCATAGCTTCTCCTATTATAAAAATCTCTCATCAGAGAGTACGATTGTTAAAATTAATAACCTAGATAACCATCATAATCACCCAGAGACCATAGTTTACATTAGGGTTCACTCTTACTGTTGTATATTCTATGGGTTTGGACAAGTGTATAATGACATGTATCCCTCATTACATTATCATACAAAGTATTTTCACTCTTAAAAATCCCTGCGCTCCATTCAGTCATCTCTTCTCCCAACCCCTAACCCTTAGGAGCCACTGATCTTTTTATACCCTCCATAGTTTTGCATTTCCAGGATGTCATATAGTTGGAATCATGCAGTGTGTAGCCTTTTCAGACTGACTTCTTTCACCTAGTAATACGCATTTAATGTTCCACCGTGTCTTTTATGCCTTGATAGTCCATTTCTGTTTAGCAGTGAATATCATCCCGTTGTCTGGATGTACCGCAGTTTATCCACTCACCTACTGAAGGACATCTTGATTGCTTCCACCTTTTGGCAATTATGAATAAAGCTGCATGATTTTGGGTTGTATGGTGAGAATATGTTTGGTTTTATAAGAAACTACCAAACTGTCTTCCAAAGTGGTTGTACCATTTTGAATTCCCACCAGCAATGACTGAGAGTTCCTGTCGCTCCACATCTTCAAGAGCTTTTGGTGTTGTCAGTGTTCTGGATTTTTGTAATTCTCATAGGTAGAGTAGTAGTACCATACAATCCATTAATTTGTTGTTCTAGCACCATCTATTGAAAAGACTATCTTCGCTTCATTTTATTACCTGTGCTCCTTTGTCAAACAAAGATCAGTTGACTATATTTATGGAGGTTTATTTCTGGGTTCTTTATTCTGTTCCATTGATCTATTTGTCTACTGTTTCATCAATACCATACTGTTTTGATTACTATAGCTTTACAGTAAGCCTTAAAGTTGAGTAGTGTCAGTCCTCCAAATTAATTCTTCTACTTTATTTATTTATTTAAAAAAATTTTTTTTAGCATTTATTTATTTTTGAGAGAGACAGAGACAGAATGCGAGTGGGTTAGTGTCAGAGAGAGGGAGACACAGAATCCAAAGCAGGCTCCAGGCTCTGAGCTGTCAGCATAGAGCCTGACGCGGGGCTCAAACTCACGGGCTGTGAGATCACAACCTGAGCCGAAGTCAGACACTCAACCAACTGAGCCATCCAGGTGCCCCTTATTTATTTATTTATTTATTTATTTATTTATTAAAAAAAAATTTTTTTTTTAAATTCTTTTCCTTTAATATCATGTTGGCTATTCTGGGTCTTTTCCCTCTCCATATAAACTTTAGAATGTTTGTCACATCCATTGTGTTGAATCTATAGATCAATTTGGGAAGAACTGACATCTTGACAAGATTGAGTGTTCCTATCCATGAACATGGAATATCTCTCCATTTATTTAATTTTTCTTTGATTTCATTCAACAGAGCTTTATAGTTTCATATAGATCTTATGCCTATTTTGCTAGGTTTATATCTAAGTATTTCATCTTTTGAGGTAATAGTATAAATGGCATTGTGTTTTTTTGTTTGTTATGTTTGTTATGTTTGTTTGTTTGTTTGTTTGTTTGTTTTTTAGCAAGCTCCATGCCTGGAGTGGAGTCCAATGCAGGGCTCTAACTCACAATCTTGAAATCAAGACCTGAGCTGAGATCAAGAGTCAGATGCTTAACCAGCTGAGCCACCCAGGTGCCCCAATGATATTGTGTTATTAATTTCAAATTTCACTTGTTCACTGCTAGCATAAAAGAATGTGACTGACTTTTGTATATCAGCCTTGTATCCTGCAACCTTGGTATAATTGCTTATTAGTTTCAGGTTTGATTTTCTTTATTTCTTTATTTCTTTATTTATTTATTGGGTCAGTTCTTCCAGATTTTCTACATAAACAATAATGTCATCTGACAGGAAAAATTGTTTTATGTCTTCGTTTCCAATCTGTATATTTTAATTTCCTTTTCTTCTTTTATTGCGTTAGCAAGACCTTCCAGTTTGGTATTGAAAAGGAGTGGTGAGAGGGAGTATCTTTGCTTCATACCTAATCTTTGTGTCTGTTCATTTTTTCTAATGGGGTCTTAGTTTCTTTCTTTCTTTTTAATATACTAATTCTTTTCATATTAAGATCATTAACTGAATCATATATGTGCCAAATATTCTTTTAAATTGCAGTTTAAAAAATTTTTTTTAATGTTTATTTTTGAGACAGAGACAGAGAGACAAAGCCTGTGGGGGGGAAGGACAGAGAGAGAGAGGAAGACATAGAATCCGAAGCAGGCTCCAGGCTCTGAGCTGTCAGCACCGAGCCCGATGCAGGGCTTGAACCCGCGCACCGTGAGATCATGACCTGAGCTGCAGTTGGACGCTTAACCAACTGAGCCACCCTGGTGCCCCTGAAGTTTATTTTTTAATTTCTTTTTTAAATGTTTATTTATTTTCAAGAGAGAGAGAGAGGCAAGCAGGGGGAGGGGATGAGACAGAGGGAGACAAAGGATCTAAAGCAGGCTCTGCACTGACAGCAGAGAGCGTGATGTGGGGCCTGAACCTACAAACTGTGGGATCATGATCTGAGCCAAGTCGGATGCTTAAGCCCCTGAGCCACCCAGACACCCTTTCAATTGCAGTTACAAATTATATTTATAATATTTCCTGCATAAAGAAAGAGTTAACCTTTTAAAAAACATTAAAAATTTTTATTTTGAGAGAGAGAAAGAGAGTGAGTGAGCGAAAGTAAGGGAGAAGTGCAAAGGGAGAGAGAGAGAGTGAGAGAGAATCCTAAGCAGGTTCCACACTGAGCATGGAGCCTGACATGGGGATTGATCCCATGACCTGAGCCGAAATTAAGAGTCAGATGCTAAACCCAGGTGCCCCAGAAGGAGTTAACTTTTATGTGTTCAAATCTATCAGCTTTTCTTCTTGTGACTTCTGAAAGTAAATCTGCATTTTCCTCTCTCCATTTAGGAGAAATAGAGCCAGAGCCCTCCCACCTCAGCCTCTCCACAGCATACCATCAGATAATTTTGACACACTGTTTTTGAACAACTGCTGACGGCAGAACCAAGAGAGGTGCCATAGCCTGAAATTCAGGTGGCCACATGTGGGCAAAGGGAATAATTGTTTGGTCCACTTCCCAGAACGTTTACCTGAGAAAGGCCTTTTTGGCCTCAAAAATCCCTTCCAGCAGAGCTACGATGGGTTGGTCCTGAAGGGAAGTTTTAGTTCAGTAGAAGAAAACAACATTTGAGACATGTGTGCGGGAAGGTATGGAGTGGGCATCAGAAATGAGAGACAAGAGTAAATTATAAACCACCAAAAGGGGGAAAGGGGCCTTACTAGGGGGCTGGAAACAAAGCAATCTTTTCCCATTTCCTGTTTTTAAAAACCTAGTTTGTCGTTCATTTTGCTGTTATTTAGCTGAAGTTATAATTTGCATATTTAAGTCTTCCATGTAAGCAGAGTGCAAATTGGTGAGAGCTTATAGGTAATTTAGATGTTTATGGCTCTGTGTAAAGTGTTGGTGCTGCTTTTTAACCTAGGGTCCTTTCTGTAGTCAGAGCTGAAAAACGGAGGAAGGAAGTGAGGCTGGTTGGAAGTTAACACTTCCTTTTTAAGGATAACAGCAACCCAGAAACAGTTTCACAGGCTTGGGGAAGGGACTAGGGTGGCCAACCTGCACATTTTACCTGGGACTGAGGGTTTCCCAGGATGCGAAACTTTCAGGATTAAAACTTGGACGCTCCCACGCAAGCTGGGACGGTTAGTTGCCCAGATCTGCGAGGAACCCCCCTCCCCTCCCACATCTAATGTAACCTTCCCCCCAAATATGCAACAGCCTTTTTTATAACCACCTTTGACAGAGGATGAAACTGCAGGTCTAAGAGATTCAGGAACTTCCTTAAATTCACACAAGCAGGGGATGAAGGAACCTCCGTTTAAACCTTGTTCTGTCTGCTCCAGTGCCCTTCCTACCCTACCACTCACTCTCTCATCTACTCATTTAAACATCTTCAGATGTTGGTTTATGACGGGTTCTGTCACATGGGCAAATCAAGGAAATCAGTGAATAACAATGAGTTCAACAACAATAACCACAATAATAGAAACACAATTTGCAAGAGTTCCAATGTAATTGGACCCTTAAGGCAGCTCGGTTAACCGTTAGACCAGGTACTCAGATCTTCTGAGAGGCACTTGGAGTTAGGGGATTGTTGGCATTAGGCTCTTCCTAGTCCAAGGCAGTGTTGGGAGTTCAGATAGAACAAAGATCTCTGTGTCTGTCTGTCTGTCTGTCTCTCTCTCACACACACCCCCCTCCTGGTTGACTAGGTTCAAACTCTAGCCATCTTGATCACCTTCCCCCTTACTTGGGGACTAGGTTTCATTGTGTTCCAGGTTTGCCGACTCTGGAAATTACACTCATTTTCTTAATCAGAAGAGCAAGAAAAATAAAACAGATGTACTAAACTTCAGGCATTTAACAGCATACTATAAACAGCCTGCTTATTTGTTTGCCCATTTCCATGGTGGGCTCTATGCCCGTGGACGTTCTCTACCTTACTTGGTTCCACGCCCAATGTCTAGCACATAACCAGCATCTACCATTTGCTGAATGGGTATGTAAGCAATTAAAGATAGAAATTCCTGAAGATATAAGAGTTGTTTCCAACATCTAAAATCAGTTTTCTAGTTTGATAACAAATAATGTTAAAGACTCCCCCCACCCCCGCAAAAAAAAGGGCAAACACAGTCTCTTTTAAGAAAAAGTATATCCTAAACTCTACGGTATTACTCTCAGCAATGGCAGCAAAACTTACGTGAATGATGGGAAAAAACAATCCACTGATGGCCTAAGAAATGAAACTGGGTTGGGTGCCTGGGTGGCTCAGTCGGTTGAGTGTTCAGCTCGGGTCATGAGCTCACAGGTTCGTGAGTTTGAGCCCCGCATCAGGCTCTCTCTGTGCTGACAGCTCAGAGCCTGGAGCTTGTTTCGGATTCTGTGTCTCCTTCTCTCTCTTCCTCTCCCTCACTCACGCCGTCTCTGTGTCTCTCAAAATAAAGAAATAAACTTAGGGGCGCCTGGGTGGCGCAGTCGGTTAAGCGTCCGACTTCAGCCAGGTCACGATCTCGCGGTCCGTGAGTTCGAGCCCCGCGTCGGGCTCTGGGCTGATGGCTCAGAGCCTGGAGCCTGTTTCCGATTCTGTGTCTCCCTCTCTCTCTGCCCCTCCCCCGTTCATGCTCTGTCTCTCTCTGTCGCAAAAATAAATAAACGTTGAAAAAAAGATTTAAGAAATAAACTTAAAAAAAAAAAAAGAAATGAAACTGGGTTGGGTTGACTGTGGTCTTCATCACTGTAATTATTTCCCAGTTTTACAAGTAAGCAATGAGAGTGAACAGGACTGATTGGGTTATATACTATTTATGGCTTTTGGGAGGTGGTCTCCCCATTGAATCCACTCATTTATTTTTGTTGACGGCGTTAATATATATCTTGTATCTTCTTTTAACCCAACCCTTTCAGCTCATCCAGGGATTGGAAAGACTTTAGAGGCCAATAGGCAGGAGTGTCTGTGAAGTGGCTGGTTAGGGGAGGAGGTGCTCGGTGCTGATATAACCAGGAAGGTGTATCTGGAAAATCTAAAAACTACCACTCAACACCAATCCTTTAAGACCCTCCTTCATCCATTTGTCTGAAGAGCTGACAACTCACTGACTTCTCCAGCTGCTGCTCCTGAACTTCTAAGAGATGCTGCCATCTTTCCCCACCAAGACGAAGACCACAAGAGTTGCGAAGAGACAACAGTCACTCAGAGAGGAAGTGTATCCTCTTACCTACCAAGCTGGCCCATTCCCGGTGCCTGGGGACTGACTGTTCTCCTCCCTACACGTGGAGGCTCCTTCTGTTTTCAGGCATTCCCCGAAACTCAGAATCGCTTTTAGGCTGCTTTCTCCTTCTCCGAGTCTGTGGGTGAACTGTGAGCCCCTTTCACTTCTGCTTTCCTAAAATCCCTGACATCCATGGCTTAGCTGGAGGTTAGCTCCTCAAAATGTCTTTAAGGGGTCTGAATCACAAATAAGAGAGAGGAGCATGTGCTACTTGAAAATATCTAAAACTGGGGCGCCTGGGTGGCGCAGTCAGTTAAGCGTCCGACTTCAGCCAGGTCACGATCTCGCGGTCCGTGAGTTCGAGCCCCGCGTCAGGCTCTGGGCTGATGGCTCAGAGCCTGGAGCCTGCTTCCGATTCTGTGTCTCCCTCTCTCTCTGCCCCTCCCCCGTTCATGCTCTGTCTCTCTCTCTGTCTCAGAAATAAATAAATGTTAAAAAAAAAAAAGAAAGAAAAGAAAATATCTAAAACTTACAGAAGAGAAGAAGGAAGGAAGGAAGGAAGGGTTAAGAAAATGAGATCTACTTAATGGACACTGCAGACACTAAAGTTCCGTTAAAAGAAAGGTGCAGTTATTAAAAACAAGGTTCATAAACACTTAAATTTTTCCTTAATTGGCCCCTGAGCAGGCCAGCTGACTCACCACTGGCCTTGTGAGATCAGCTTGTGGTCTGATGAGCTGCAACACATTTGAACGGCTTATCCTTTTTCACATGCAGCCCCAGTTTTGTGTCATGTTATTCCCACAGAAACTTATTTGCTACAAACTTCCCTAGAAGTCTACACAGCATATGATGTAGAGAATATTAGGGCTCAGAGCCCACGGCCAAGAAAGAATTCTTGAGGCATCTTTGATGCAAAAGGGTGGTTTTATTAAAGCATGGGGACACCACCCGTGGGTAGAAAGAGCTGCACTGGGCTTGTGATGGGTGACTGATTACACACTTTCAAGTTGGGAAGGGGTTGGGGATAGTGTAAGTCTCCAAAGAATTTTGGAAGCAATGTTTCTAGGATCCTGAGGGGGCTAGCTATTGTTAGGAAAAGGTCATTTACTACTGTCTAGTACAACCTCAGGCTTGAGACCCTTCACATATGTTATCAGTGGGCCATATGCTTGGAGGATGATTGCTAACATATATTTGGGGGGGGGGGAAGGGGAGAGGTAAAGGAAGTTTCCGAAGGAATTTTTGTATGTTAAAGTAGATTTACAGGATTCTGGAGGGTGGGGAGGTGGTTGGGCTAAGATTGCCTTTTGCCCTTAGGCAGCTGAGCTCCTAGAGGAATGTCACTTTGCCTGTCTTGAGGGCTTGTCAATGGGCTGTAAGTTGTAAGGAAATTTAATTTTTTCTTTTGCCTTTGTTTCCCCCCATCGGTATACACATTTTATCTACTACCTAAGCGAGATGTGCACCATTAAACATACCCTAGTGAAGCGCCGTAATTTTCAATGCCGTGATCATTCCCCAAATGTGAAGGGATTTCAGTTGTTTCATCCATTCAATGTTGCAGTGAGTACAGCTGTCCTCCCTTTATCTCAGCCGAGATGATTTTTTGTTCCTTTCGCGTACGTCTTTGTTTCTTTGTGTGCCTGTTTGGGTACAAACAGGCAGGCTTTGTGTTGGTTCCCTTTTTGTACTTATTTCTATGTTATGGTCCAAAAAGGGATTTGTTGGTTCAAAAAACAACCAAGCTTCTGGCCTTTACTGGCTTTTGCTAATCTTTAAGGAAAGGATGCGGTGGTTTCCCCAGGCATTTTCTACTCATCTGGTAGACTTTTGCAAAATACTCGTTGGTGAATTACTCCTTTTTTTTTTTAAGTCTCCTGCTTAACCATCTGAGATGAAGTCTCAGGATGAGCATTTCAGGCTCAACCATCCATTATGCAAAGCCCCTGGGTCCTAGGGCCATATTGTGCATGACCCAGACATCCACAAAACAGTATTCAAAACAGTTTGCATAGTGTAAGAGGTCAAAGATCCTGCTGGAGAAAAGTCCTAGGTAGATGGACATTAAAAAAAAAAAAAAATCATTGCTAGTCACTTTTCTTTTTAGAGCATTACTAGTTATTTTTTTAACCCTGGTAAAACAGAAAGGATCCTTGGCATAATATAGGGGTACCTTTCATATAGATGGGTAATTCCACCTGTGCATCCGTTTAGACCCTGACTTCTTATAAAAGGGATTTAGCTGTTAATTCCTTTATTTATGTTGAGTAAACGCTACGAGACGCGTGAACAAGTGTGTACAAGCTCAGGGCAGACTTTACTGAGGAGGTGAAATTTGAGCAGCTCTCTGAAGGATGACAGGGTTTCACCAGGTGGGCAGAGGAGAGAGGCTGGTTTGGGCAAGATGTGCTGTAAAGCTTGGATTTCATCTTGTTTGGTGCCACTGAAGACTTTAACGCGTAGAAGGGCGGAACTCTGAATTAGTCCAGTGACCTTTTATTTTACAAAGGTCTCAAGAAAACCTTCACGTCCTATTTTATTTTATTTAATAAATTCTCAGTTGTGCATCACTGAATTTTTACCCCTGCTTAGGTTATATCAGAACCACTTCATATGCAGAAAATACCAGAGGAGTTAGGACAGGCCCTTAGCACAGTAATCAAAGAGTATAATAATAGCATTCATAGAGAACATTATATCTTTAAAAAGTTGAGAGCTATCCAGGACCTTGTCACTCCCAAAATATGCGTTGTAGTGGCCATCGTCCTCCCTTCTGGGTGAGAGCCTTATGCATCACCTTGGGGTGATTGTGGGGAGCAGGTTTTTCATGAGGCCAACTTTTAAAAAATATATTTATTTATTTTTGAGAGACAGAGAGAGACAGAGTGTGAGCTGGGGAAGGGCAGAGAGACAAGGAAACACAGAATCCGAAGCAGGCTCCAGGCTCTGAGCTGTCAGCACAGGGCCCGATGCAGGGCTCCAACTCATGAGCTGTGAGATCATGACCTTAGCTGAAGTCGGCCACCAACCGACTGAGCCACCCAGGTGTCCCATGAGGCCAATTTTAAGCTCCTCGGGGCGACCTAGCTGAGAAGGGGAATATACCCATGAAGGCAGTCGGGTTGACAGACAAGGACTGCCACTTTGTAAGGCAGAGCACAGAACGTGACACACACAAGGGGATTTTTAACGGAGCTGGGAGTGGGGAGAAAGATAAACAGACGGGAGTAATTCTGGGGGTGCAGGAGAGGAGGCCTGGATAAGGGATTGTTTTGGGAGAGCCTAGACACCACACGGGCATCCCAGATGCCTAGGCTAGTGGAGAGTGGCATAGAAGGGGAGGGATCATGAAAGAGGGTAAGGGAATCGAAGAGAAATGTTGTCAGCTCATTTTTGTCTGGGAATGGTCCTGCCCTCTGTGACCTGTTGAGGTGTATGAATCCCCACTTATGGAAAGGCTTGCATTCTGGTCCAGTCGGCTTTCGGGAAGCGAGAAGAAAGGCCAAAGGCAAGTGACTGTAACACGGAGACTCAAGCCATACTGTCAGAGACAGCGCCGGCGTTAGGGAAGGGCTGCTGTGGACCTTGGCGGTGGAACTGCTTTACCAGGACGTTTCTCTGCAACTGTGTTGCCTTTGTCTCTGCTCAGCAAATCTGAAGACAGTGAGGTATTATGACCAGGGCTGGGTAATACTGGGTGGACCTCTTTTCCTGCTGCCCACATGAAAGACTACCCTTACTTTGGATACTACACCAAGGACAGAGGCTGATACAACAATCTTCATGTTAAATAAGACGCGTATCTTGTCCACGGCTACTTTTTGAACCACGTAGTCCAGATTTGTGTGAATAACCCCCCACAAGCCTGTACTTGGCCAGGAAAGACCCTGCTGCGCTGGGGAATTCAATTGCCAGTTGTCAGCTTGGGGACTGTTTTGACTCTAGAGATGTAGGATTTTTTTTTTCTCTGGAGGTATCCATTCAGAAGCCCCCACTGTAGGGGGCCATGTGGGTTCTAGGTTGCTTCAACATGGCTGCAGGAGGAACAAAACCAGATAATGAAAGTGGGTGGTCTGCTGGGGGAATGAAAGGGTCACTGATCAAAATTAGCAAGTCAGGGGTGCCTGGGTGGCTCAGTCAGTTGACTGCCCGACTTCGGCTTAGGTCATGATCTCATGGTTCATGAGCTTGAGTTCCACATGGGCTCACTGCTGTCAGCACGGAGCCTGCTTCAGATCCTCTGTTCTCCTCTCTCTCTCTGCCCCTCCCCTGCTTGTGCTCTCTCTCTCTCTCTCTCTCAAAAAAAAAAAAAATTAGCAAGTCAGGAGAGAGGCTTGAGAGTTTGGGACAGGGGATGAAGTGTAAGAAATGTTATTTCCAATCTGAAATACCAATGGATTATTCAGATGGATATGTCCAAAAAGCTGACATGTATATAGTAGCAACAAGTGAAGCTGTCTGAGCGGATGTGGTTCTCTGGGTTATGGATGGAGAAAAGAGGACAGTTTCCACAAGATTTCCTTGACTGTCTCAAGCCAGAGCCTCATTTTATTTGCTGGTTAAGGAAAGTTGCAGAAGATCGGCCAGGAGCTACATATTTGTAGCTATACTTCTGAGGCTTGGGTGTCTGCCCAGGCATTTTCTATACTGAGCAAGGCAGCTTCCTCTCTGCAATGCATGTTTCCTTTTTCAGACAGGGACACATCTGTTTTGGAGGGAGGAAGAGATCATTGCTTCGGGAACCATTTTCAACTACATATAGAAAAATGAACTCAGGGCTGACAGTTAAGAAGTGCATGGGAGTACGCATGAAGAACTGCAGGAGCAGGTGGGTTGCAAAGTTAACTGTTCTGGGGCTTCATTTCTGCTGGGATCCTAGAGTGTCCGTTAACGACGGGACTGCAGGCCGATCTCGAAGTGTTCCCATACAAAGGACGTCGGCTGGCAGCATCCCCTTCGAGATGAGGAATGAAATCCTCAGGGACGCAGCCAGCCGTGGGGTCTCCCCACGGCGGACCCTGTCCTCCTTCCACCCCACGGGGCACTGCAGCCGGGCGAGGCTGGAGGGGCAGACGGCGGAGGGGCTGTGCAGAGCGGGGGTCCGGCTGCTGAGCAGGTCTGACCGGGGAGGCCCTCCGCCAAGGACTCCGCAGGTCCCGGGGGCGGCCCCCTGGCGGCTGACGCCGTCTGGGGGCGTTCCTGGGAGCTGGGGGCCGCCGAGGTTAGACCCGAAGTCCCGGGAGGAGCCGGCCGGCGGCCACGTGACCGACCGCGGCGGGGCCGGCGGCCCAGAAATAGCAGCGGCGGCGGTCCCGCCCGCGGGCTGCCGCGAGCGAAAGGCGGAGACTGGAGGACGCAGGCTGGGCGCGGGCGCGGCGCGGCCCCGGCCCCGGAGGATGCTGAGCCCCTGCCCGGTCCGGCCCCGAGCACATGATGGCGATACGGGAGCTCAAAGTGTGTCTTCTCGGGGTGAGTCCTGCGCCGCCCTCCGCCGGGGACACCCACGTCCGTGCGCCCCCCCCCTCCCCCGGCCCCTGCGCCCCCAGTCCACTGCGCCCTCTTTTCCCAGCCCGGCGGGGGTCGGGTCCGAGCCTGCCCCGGAGCTTCGCGCTCGTTCACCGCGGCCGGCCCGTCGCCCGGGAGCCGCTGGGGCCCCGCCGCGCTCGGGCCGGGCCGG
>NW_024412397.1:60163880-60204118 GCF_014898765.1 Herpailurus yagouaroundi
TTTTGCGTCTCGGGGGCAATTGGTTTATTCACTTTTTGGGGAGAGCGGGAGGGGGAGGGGGAGGGCGGGGGGGGGGTAGGTGGGAGAGAAAGCCCAGCCAGACGCGAGAAAATGCGAGGGGATGCCCCGGCTGGAAGGTGAAGAGAAAAGTGCTGGAGAGCAATGCGCCCGAAAACTTCTGTGCAGGATGAGAAAGTTCTCCCCTCTCACCGCTTCCCCTCCCCGAGTGGGTCTTTCTGAGGAGTCTGAGGAAATGTGGAAGAAGCCAGAAACAAAGACAGAAATACCCAAGCCCTTTGCTCTGGGCAGACCTGCCGGGTGACACAGGGCAGGCCCTGGAAGACCCGCGGCAGAGAGCTCAGATAATAGGGTCATTTCCTTTCGGGTGCCCACACCAAATTCCAGAATTTCTTCTTTTGAAAGAGATGGTTTTAAGCCGTGTTTTCAGCAGCCTTCGGCATCGATGCCTGGGGTACTGCCCCTGGCAAGTCTGGTCTCCCAAGAAAACCATTTCCTACAAAAAGAACAGCAGAGGGGTAGACCCATCGTTATTTAGAAGAAAGGCTCACTGGTCTGTCGAGATGGGAGACGGATGTCCTGGATGTACGGGAAGCCTATGCTGAGGAAATGGTCCCAGGTTAGGACTGAATTGTACCAGACCAGCCAGGTGTCTAGGCTCCATCTAGGCTCCTTTGGCACTTCTGGCTGGACAGTGTTCTCAACTGTCTTCCATCACTGTCATTCACACCAGATTGTCCGGTTCGCCTAGAATTCCAGGGGACCTGGCAAAGGCCCTCCCTTCTCTGTCACCCTGGGCACAAACTACCCAGTGTTCCTGCCCTCCTGCCTTGCTCAGCCCCAGCTGGGATCTGGAAAAGGATCCTGCCCCGGTCTTCCTCCGCTGACCTTTATTTGTGTTGCAGTGTGGGTTTTACCCTCTGTGGGGCTCTCCAACATGGTTTCGACATAAATTCCGGGAATCTCGTGTTTTCCTTGCGAGGGGTCATTCCAGCCTCATGTGTCCCAAGGAATCAAGAGCAACTTTGATGTGTGTTGTGTGTGCCAGGATGGGCCTCGGGAGTAAATGAAGTAGGAGATGTTTTGGCTCCCCCCAAGTCCCCCTGCCCCACGCTTTCTCCTTTGTCATCTACTTAGGAGGCACAAGTGCTACTCATCACAGGAATTATTTTCACTGTTCAGGGATGAGTCTCCGTATCCTTCTACAAGGAAATGGATCACTGGCCGTGCAATTCTGGGCAAGTACTTCAGTTGCCTCATCTATAAAATGGATGTCATAACATCTTCCCTTTTAAAGCAGAGGACTATACCAGATGATCTGCTAAGATACAGGGTACCATGTCCTGCTAACCTGTGATTCCAGGGTGACAATTAGTAAGCCTGGTGTATGAGAGAGCTGGAGGAAGTCCCTTTACTTCTTTTCTTTTATCTCTGCGAATGAAACATATCCTTTTAGCTGGCTTCCTGGAGACCGTGCCTCACCCTGGTTCTTTGCAGTGGCTCTGTTGGTAGGAGTTTGGCTTGGGAGGACGCAGCCCTGCCAGAGCAGAGCAAGAAGGTTTTTCTGGGCGGATGGAAGCTTTGAAGCATCATTCCCGTAACACCATGTCAGCGGCCTTCTTTTATTTATTTATTTATTTATTTATTTATTTATTTATTTATATTTTTACATTTATTTGTTTTTGAGAGAGAGACAGAGCACAAGTGGGGGAGGGGCAGAGAGAGAGGGAGACCAGAATTGGAAGTAGCCTCCAGGCTGTCAGCACAGAGCCCGATGCGGGGCTCGAACCCACGAGAACTGTGAGATCATGACCTGAGGCCAAGTCGGACGATTAGCCAACTAAGCCACCCAGGCACCCCAGCGGCCTTCTTTTTTGTGAGAGTGGCTCTAGGTTTTAGTTTTGTTTAGGTCAGAGGGCCAGTGACCTTATCCCCCACACTGAGTGAAATTTGTTAGGTCCTGTGGTTTGCCTGGGCCTGTCCTGGGTAAGATGTGCGTGATAGGCTGTATTCTTAGCTGCTCATTCCTATAGGGGGGTTCTCTGGGTGAGATAGCATTTGGGTGAGTTCAAAGCCATTTTAACCACCTTGGGTTCACTCTCTTAATTTGAGAGAGAACCTTGCAGGTCGGTGACTAAAAGAAGGAATCAAGAACAAGGCCAAAAGTCCTCAAAATTTTAGCAGGAGCCTTGGGCTCTTTTGGGTTCTCTTTGTCGGGAGGTCTCTTTTCTAGAGGCAGTCTTACACATGGCTAGCACTCAGCTTCCTGTTTTTCAGCCACGACATCTTCCTGAAGTCTCAGTCGGACTGAGACCTTAGAAGCCATGCCCTCTGTCATGTCACTTTCTTTTGTGCCCCCTTGAGAAGGTGATGGAGAATGCAGAGCTCCTAACTGAAGTCTGGCTGTCTCACTGGGGAGGCTGAGGGGCTAGTCGTTTTGTGCCCGGCCATCGGCCTTGAGTGTTGCGTGGCTATTCGAGGATGCACTTCCCATTTAAGGCACAAAGTGTGGGCAGTGCAGACTTTTATCCCTCTTAGCTGTGGTCTGCAGCCTCTGCGGGGTCGGAGGTTCCCAGCGGGAGGGTCATTCTCGACAGGTGGAATAAGCCAGATGACAGGTCTTCCCCGCCTGTACCTGTGCCTTTCACGACCATGAAGTTCAGCATGTCTGTCTTGCTTCTTTTGGTCAGTGCTCCCAGATGGAGTCAACAGCAGTCTGGGGAGCATTCCCTGAATGCTTTGTGCATTCAAACCAAGGACTCAAGAGCATTGGGTTTATTTAGGCTACCTGTTATAAATTCTTGGCTCTCATTGCTGTCATGGGTGGCTTTTCTCGTGTTTATCCTAAGCCTTTGTGAATGCCCTTTCCTGGGATAAACCAGCTAGCCACGCAGGACGGTGTGCTTGCCAGGGGCACACGGTGAAAAGGGGTCCTTATTAGACACCCAGGACCCGTGGGTCCCGTTCTTGTCAGTAAAGTGCCAATCATCCCACTTTGTAATCTGAATTAGTATTATGAAACATGTAGCTTGAAAACAATGCCCTTAAAAAGAGCGAAGTACGTTAAAAAAAAAAAAAAAAAAACTAACAAAAACAATATCGAGGCAGCAGCTGTTCCAACCCCGAAGGTGGAAAGCTTCCCAGTGTGCATTTTTAACACACATCACCACGTGGCAGAAAGCAAGGGGAGGGGGAGAGAGAGGGAGAGAGGGAGAGAAGGGAGAAGAGGAGGAGGAGGAGGGGGCGGAGAGGATCTTCCTTTTCTTCTATTATTTCCTCTGGGTGTGTACGCTTAAAAACTGCTTCCGGATGGAATCCCAAAGAGATTTATATTTGGGCTTTGGTTGTCTTGACGACAGTTTAGAGATTTCTGCCACTTCCTCAACAGCTTGAGTGGCATGGTTAAAACACAGCTGAGGGTGTCCCTGCTTCTGGCAAGGAGCTTGGTGCTCATCTTCCTGCTAGGATCCGGGTGATGGTTCATCACAGAGCAAACACCTGGGATTGGTGTGGCGTCTGGGCAGCAGAGACCTCAGCTGTGTGCAGGGCCTTCCCGTGAGGGGACTGTGTGCTCCCCAGAGGCTCTAGGACCCAAGGGTGGGACAGATAAGCAGATCAGTCAGAGCTATGGACCCTCAAATGGGCTACTTTGAGTGATAGTGAGCACTCCGTCACTGAAAGCATTCATAAGACTAGGTGCATCTGGTTGGGTCATCGTGGAAGGATGGAATGTGTAGGACGGGGAGGATTGGGCCAGGCACTCATCCGAATTGCTTTCCAAGAGATTCTACCATAACTCATTTTCATTTTTTCCCAGAAACCCCATTTCTTGGGGTGTGGGGGGTTGGTGGGGGAGGGTGTAGAGAGAGGCTAGAAATCTAATCTGTTTCTTACCAAACCTGATTCCTGTATTAAATTGAACCCTTTGTGGAAAGCGTGGTACTGGGTTGAAAATAAATACGAATGACATAGTGGGATGTCTTCTGGGAGCGCCCAACGTATGATAACACCGAGCACCCGCCAGGGTCGATGGACTCCGCCAGGGTCTGGTGGACTCCGCCAGGGTCTCTTTGTTCCTTTTTTCTTCAGGGTCAGTGATGGCTACATCTCTCTCTCAGCCTTCTGAGCTCAGTGCTCCCTGGGATATGCGTCAGAGTCACTTGCAGGCACTTTCAAACTTCTTGTGGTCCCTCCCCATCCCTTGTGAGGCATGTGGCCCCCACCCTTTCCCCTGGCCCGGTGTCACTGTTCTCATGAATTTGTCTGCTGTATCCCTCGGGACTGCTCCAAGGCCATTGCCATTGGAAAATATAAAACTTTACTTTCTAAGATGCTAGGGCACAAAAAGATTTTGAGCTCGTGAGTTACAAAAGGTCTTCACATTTAATTGTGTCCAGCAAGTTAGATTACTTTTAGGGCTTGCCTGTCTCTGCAGATACTACACTTTGATTTATCTTTATTTTTACAATTTCCAATACGTGCTTGAAAATGGAATAGGCATTCATCCGTTCAACCGCTCACCATCTATCTAGTGATTCTTTCATGCCAGGAGCTGCTGTGGGTGGCTGCAGGTAGGTAGGACAGCCATGAGCCTTGTCTTTGAAGCCCTCTACCTTTCCTGGGATGTGGACACAAAAGCAGTGACCTAAATGACATCACTTGTATTCCTGTGACGGCACTTACCACAGAGCCAAGCACAGCAGAAGGAATAGAGTAAGATTATGATACATACTGACCGCCATCCGTCTTATTAGACGTGAGGACAGGTGAGGGGTAGAAAGTTTTTGCACCACGTCTGTTTTGACTGCCTGCTGGGCTAACTCTGCTGGAGACAGAAGACCGGGAAGACGGGGTTCTGGTCCCTGCTGGTGATGGAGAGATTTCTGGTCGGGCAGGGAAGACAGGCACCTGCACAGGAACTAACATTCGTGGCCATGGCGATGAGTGGGATCCTGTCACATGGTACAGCGGGAGACAAGGAAGTTAAATTGAATACAGGGGGGCTGGGAAAGGAGGAATCTGGGAAGGTATCTCCAAGAAGGAAGGATTTGAAGAGTGCCTCAAAGAACACACAGGGCTTTGACAAGAATGGAAACTGGGTGTGGACTTCAGGCCTTGGGGAGAGCAGGTGGGACTCTGGTTCTCATGGTATTTTCTGGAGGGCTGAGGTGACTGGAAAGTGAGGGAGGCAGGGCGCACAGCCCTTCCACTCCTGGGCTGACCACCGTCCTGTTGACCCCACTACCTCCCTAGAATGGGGTCTTTTATTTTTAACTCCCTCTTTCCCTTCTTTGATTTTGAAACGTCTCAAACTCACAAACATTTGAAAGAGCAGAGCAACAAATGCCCGTAAGTCTCTCCCCTAGATTCAGTGGGAATAACATCTTGCCGCTCTCTTGCTTTTTATCTCTTTCTCTCTCTAATGTATTTTTTCCCTGAACCCTCTGAAAGTAAATTGCAGACATTATGACACTTGACTCCTATATAATTATGTGTCTTTTAGAAGAAAGGACGTTCTCCTTCACGACTGTAATGCCCGGAACTGAACACAGATATATAATGGTATCGTGTATGTAGTTCATACTCAGAGTTTCCAGTTGTCCCCAAATGACCTTGATAGCTGTTTAAGAAATCCACGGAGACCATGTACTACATTTGCTTGTCATGTCCCTCATCTAAAACAGCTCCCCTCCTTTTTTCTGCCACGAATCCAGGCCACTTACCTTGTAGAAAGTCCCAAGGTCTCAATTTTTTCTAGTTGCCACCTCGTTGCTTCTACTGGGTTACGCATGTTGGTGAGCAGACAACATACTTGATGTTGAATGGTCTTATTTTTTATGTGCCCGTGTATATTACAGTTTTCTTTCCCACTTACCTTTATGGCACTCATTCCACAAATTATCTCTTAGCTTCTACAAGTGCCAGGCAGTGGTATGTCTGAGCAAAACAAAGGGCTTTGACCTTATGGAGCTTACGTTTTAGCAGAAAGGTGGGAAAACAGATTCTCTGGCTGGTTAGAAGGCGGTAAGTGTTATATGGAAAAGCAGATATGGCCCGGAGTTGGGGGAGGGGCACGGGAGCTCCAGGAGGGGAGGAGCAGGTCGGTAGGGTGGTGGTGAGGATGCTCTGTCTGTGTCAGAGACCACATGGGGCTTCTGCTTTACCTGGGGTTTGACTTCGGTTTTGTGACTTGAGTCGCATGGTGTGACCACTGAGCTGCTGAGAGTTGAGTAGGTCCTGAGGAACCAGAGTTGTCTCTCTTGATGTCTAACTCTTTGTCAGCTGAAATAAGGAAAAGAAAAGAGGGACTGAACATCGGGGTCACTGGATGGGTTTCTCACTGTGGAATCTTCTGTTTCGACGAATCTTTTTCTGATCTATTTCCTTGCTTCGAATACCTCAGACCTGCTCTGACTTCTCTGGAGGTCATGAACCTTCTGCTCGCTTAGGATTTAACCCAGAAGGTAGCCGAGGCTGCTTTCAGTTCCCTGGGAGGCTCCTGGAAGAGCTGGATTACCAGAATTTGAATGAGCCCTGTTGGAGAGCCAACAGAATATAGGGGAAATCGGTTCCCTCCTATTTTCTCTGCTTTGCACAGGGTAGCAGAGAGCTGGATCCCTTTTTATCAACAGTATGTGCTTTTCTAGAAGAAAAAGATACCTGCACTATCCAGTATCACTTCCTTTCTTCTCTCATGGAGTCAGTATTCTAACTGGGATCTGCAGATAGAATGCCTAGTCCTAAAAGGTGCCTCTATCAAAGATTTCCCTGAAACGGAGGGAGAGAGAGGGAGAGCTGGTGCAGGGACAGAGAAAGAAAGACAAGAGTAGGGAAGGTGGGGGGAGATGGGCGGGGGAGAGAGACACCCACGCACACACCTGTGCATGAAGAGCATCACTTAGAACTTGCCCACTTGCCCTCTGACGGCAAAGGGCAAGTTTTGTTTTTTGTTTTTTTTCTGGTCAGACTATTAGCCAGGGTATTTAGATTTATGGCAAGCTTAATTAAGAAAGTCTTTTTGGGGGGTGCCTGGATACCTCAGTCTGTTGAGCATCTGGTTCTTGATTTCAGCTCAGGTCATGATCCCAGGGTCCTGGGATCAAGCCCTGCATTGGGCTCCATGCTGAGCATGGAGGCTGCCTGAGATTCTTTCCTCCTTTGCCCCCCTCTCTTTCCTGCTCGTGCTCTCTCTCGGTCTCTAATAATGATTTTTAAAAAGTCTTTTTTTTTTTAAGAAGAAAAAAAGCATAGCATCAATCCTTCATATTTCATGGCCTTACCTCTCATTTCAGAAGTGAAAAATTTTCTAACCTTTTCCATAATAATCTTCTGAAGAGCTGTTTTCTTCATTATAAAGTAACACATGCTCATCTTTTTTTTTTTTTTAATTTTTTTAATGTTTATTTTTGAGACAGAGACAGAGCATGAATGGGGGAGGGTCAGAGAGAGAGGGAGACACAGAATCCGAAGCAGGCTCCAGGCTCTGAGCTGTCAGCACAGAGCCCGACGCGGGGCTCGAACTCATGGACCGCGAGATCATGACCTGAGCCGAAGTCGGATGCTTAACCAACTGAGCCACCCAGGCGCCCCAACACATGCTCGTCTTAATTAAATTTTGAATCTAATTATGAGGTGGGACAATGATTGATTAGTGAAGTGATAAATTTTCATTTGTGATCACAAAGATGAGGGATCCAGGATGACGCCTTGAGCCTCATTTCTTTATAATGACATATAATTGTACAAACTTGCCACAGTCTTGTTTCCTGTCGTAAGCGGGAAATCCTGTGGGTATGAGGAAATCGTCCTACCTGCCCTCCTTCACCTCCTGTTCCCCATCTTGCAACTCCTGTTCTTTCCTTGTCTCTGGTGTTATGTTCAGATGACCACTTGTAATTTTATGGTCGACATCAAGTTCACTGTCTTGCTCTGTGTTTTTTCCGTTGTCTCTGTTCTTTCCTGCCCTGCAGGATCATTTTCTCCCATCGTCTTAATTTGTTTTCTTATTCTCCCCACTTCTCATCGATGAATCATCAGACTGTCCTTCTTGAAAGAGGCATCTAGGGCTTAGCTCACAGAGGGAATGTTTCTAGCCTACTCTTCACTTGCTCCCCCACTGCTGAGTGGGGAGTGTGTGCTGAGCCGATCCCGGTGACCTTCCCTTCTGCTGCCAGGATAGACCAGAAAACCCGGCCAGCTTTACCCTTTGGAGAGTAATGCTGGCAAACAGGGATCTGTATAAAGTAAATGCGAGAAGTGAGATGATTCATTTTCAGAAATACCAAATAAAAGCTGTGCTGTCTAGTTAACAGTAGGTTTAAAACCTATTGGAAATAGGTACGACTCCCCCCACCTCCGCCCAGTGGAGTCCCAAACCCTTAGACCCTTCACTTCCTGGTTCTTCTTCCCTTCTCCATTCCGTGGGCTTGTTTTTCATGTGCTCCGCAGTGAGCATGCCCCAAAGAACTGAAGTCTGTGGCACCTCAAGGAATGTACAGTTGTTCCCATCAGACTACTTTTTGCCTTACATGGGCATAGGCGACTTCCGGGTAAGGCTGTAATGTCTGTAGTACTCAGCCAATGAGGAATCAGGGGAGGGACTTGCACACTAGGAGGTAAATTGCCTGCTGTAACTGCCCCGAGTGTGCCTGTCCATCAGACATCTGCTCTTCCAAGAATGTTGATTAAAGCCTCCCTTCACTGTGCTCTGAGTCTCCACGACCCTCCTTTGTTTGGGGCAGTGGGCTTATTTTTCATAGTAAATGAGGGTTTAACTGAGAGCCGTGTGCCTTGAGAGATGAATGGAGCTTGCTGCATGGCTGGGAGGCTGTAGGCGCATAGAACAGTTTCCCAGAGAGGAAGGGACGATGTCCTTGAGGTTTACGCTCCAGCAATGTACTTGGTGTGATAGGGCGCACATGGGAAACAACCCCAGGCGACCCTGCGGGATGTCACATGATGCTTCGTTGCCTGATGTTTCCAAGGAAGGGCCAAGGAGTTTGGGAGAGGCCAGGGAGGGCATGTGGGTGCCCGCTGCTGAGCCACGTTGGCCCAGCGCAGAGGAGGGAAGTGTTGGGGAGTGAGTGGGAGAGGCGATGCTTACCATACACATCCACTGACAGGAAAAGGTTCTAAAGAGACTCATTTGTCAAGTGGTTATCCCCGTGGGGCAGGGACTAATTTGCACTTATAAATCACTTCTTTCTCTTCATTGGTTTATTTAATGAGCACGCATTGCTTGTGTAATTAATTTAAAACCTATAAAAACTTCTTGCAGGGCCAAGGAGATGTTTGACGGGTAGAGATCCGTTTGGTCGTTACTGGAAATAACTGACAAATTGATAATAAAACCGGAAAGTAATGTGGGTCAGACTGTGAGAGGTCCTTGAAACGTGAAGGTTGTGCCTGTAAGCTGTGGCATGCCAGCTCTGTCATCAACAGGACAGACACTCGAGTGGCTTCTCAGGTCACACTGTGCTCTCATCTGTGCGCGTCATTATTTGGCCTCATGGTGACCACTTGAGTCACAACAACTCTGCCTTCCCCACCGTTCCCGAATCTAGGGTTTCTCAAGATGGGGTTTCGGAAAGTAGCGGGTCTGTCATTCTGTCCCGTGGGGTCTGTAGTTTTCTGTGCCCGTTCATTTCAATGCTGTTCTTTAAAAAAATAGATAAAAGTACGTCGTGGATCTTCAGGGTGATCACCGTGTGACAAAACTGCATCACAGCTTCGGTGCCCGTAAAAGCTGGCTAATGAGATAAGAACGGAGGCAGAGTACAGAGATAATGCGTGAGGCCATGTGAAGACCAAGTGACCCTGCAGCACAGGTGACAGATATTTTCCAGGTGCTGTTCAAGGGCTTGGGCATACAGCAGGCAACAAATCAGACCCACGGTCCTGACCTTGTGGAGTGGACATCCAGCAGGAGTGGCTACTGCTTGTAAATACCTAGTACGGCAGATTGTGATATATACTATGGAGAGAAGGCAGGTGGGCGCACTGGGAGGGCTGGTTAGGGGGTGGTTGAGTAGGGGCCTGAGGAAGGCCCTTGAGTAAAGACACAGAGGCAGTATTCCTGAGCTGGCAGAGGGGACCCCAGGGCTGGGGTGGGAGGGGCACGCCTGGTGAGTTTGTGTGCCGGCGGGTGGCCCAGTGGGGCCGGAGCACAGTGATCACTGGGAAGGAAGCAGGAGGCGGTTTGGGGCCTGAGCCCATGGCGTCTGGTGGGCAGGTTGGGAACTGTGGCATTTCCTGGGCCTCTGGTGGGCAGGGGGTGCTGTTGAAGGTCTTGGGCAGAGCAGTAGCCAAGGTCTGACCTCCCTTTTATGTGGATGGTCGCAGCTGCTGCGTGGAGGGTGGTCCGCAGGCAGGGAACTGGCAGAAGACCAGGTCGTGGTGATTTCTACCAGGGCGCGGCAGCCTCAGCGATGCACGGGGTCCTGCGTGGGTTGTTTGAAGGTAGAAGCGAACCCTTTGCTGACAGATTATGTGTGGAGTAGGAGAGAATTACACCATCACATGGTGACAGCACGCTGACCTCAGGGTGCTCCCCAGCCCTGAGCTGTTTCAGTTAAACAGAGCAGCATTATCCATCACAGGAGATGGATACTCATCTGAATGTTGTTGGCTTTGGAGTTTAATTTGTATTTAATTAATATGTTTACCTTTATTTTGTGGTTTCAGAATAGCATAAGCAGTTTGTGTGTACGTTTATTATTTGTATGTATTTACTCCGTCGTTAATGTTTACCTTAGGATCCATGGGATTGCTTTTCCCCTTAAAAAAGCCTATGGAGTCTTCAAAGGGCCTGAGAAAAACTACTCTGACCGCTGAGGTTGGCTGTGGGCTAATGGAAGCTGTTGTCCTTCATGAAGTATGTTGCAGGACTGTGGAAAAGGAGGCTGTATTTCCAGGAATCAGGGTCCCTGGGCATGCCTGTTGCGACGTGGAGGTGTGTGTGTTGAGCTGTGCCCAGTGCTGGCCTAGGGTGCTATTCCTAGGGGAGTAAGGCCTCAACTGTCTTGCTCCTTTTTTTGATGTGACGCAGGCCACGGACAGCCTTGATAATCCTAGACCTTCCCAGGGATACCTGGATTCTGTTGAAGCCTCAGAGGGTATGTGGCTAAATAAAGCAAAGAATGCATTAGGCTTTTTTTTTTTTTTTAATTTTTTTTTTTCAACGTTTATTTATTTTTGGGACAGAGAGAGACAGAGCATGAACGGGGGAGGGCAGAGAGAGAGGGAGACATAGAATCGGAAACAGGCTCGAGGCTCTGAGCCATCCGCCCAGAGCCTGACGCGGGGCTCGAACTCACAGACCGCGAGATCGTGACCTGGCTGAAGTCGGACGCTCAACCGACTGCGCCACCCAGGCGCCCCTGCATTAGGCTTTTTAAAGAACGTTCTTCTCATAAAAGCATGATTTATATAGACATGGGAGTCATGAACTCAGTCATTTAAAGATCTTCCAAAAAAAAAAAAAAAAATAGGGGTGCCTGGGTGGCTCAGTCGGTTAAGCGACCGGCCTCGGCTCGGGTCATGATCTCACGGTTCGTGGGTTCGAGTCCCGCATCGGGCTCTGTGCTGACAGCTCAGAGCCTGGAGCCTGCTTCCAATTCTGTGTCTCCCTCTCTCTGCACCTCCCCTGCCTGTGCTCTGTCTCTCTCCGACTCTCAAAAACTAAATGAATGTTAATAAAAAAATTCAAAATAAGATAAAATAAAATAAAGACCTTCCAGAATAATTCGGTTTAAAAGGAACTAGTGATAAATACAGTCTATACGTTTTCAGAAGAAAGATACTTATTTAAAAAGATGAATTGTATTATTTGTAGATTGCCACCTCATGAGTTAATCTTAGTAGTGTAACCTGATGTACAATAAAAATAGACATATTTTTAAAATATGGTTGCTAACCTTTTGATTGTATAATTTACTGATTTGAGTATGTTGCTGCTGTTAATGTGAATTGCATTACTGGACATTTCACTTCCGTCAGCCCTGCACTTGTGGCTTGTGAATCACCACTGTTGTGTCACAGCTAACCACATGTGCACATCCTCGTCCTCGCTTTTGAGCAGGGTAGCTACACTCTGCCTGCGTCTTCGTACGTGCTTGGCTTCCTCCTTACAGGCACTAAAAGAATTTATAATTGCTCCTGCTCCAACCCCTGCAGGGTCAGTAATAGTTGAGCAAGATTGGTACACAGTCCTGGAGCTGAAACCAAAACACAGTCCATTCGTCCCCAATCAAGAAAGTACTTCAGAATGCCTTCGATTAAGAAGGATGTTGCTATACGGTTGAGCCTGAGTCTGGTGTGTGAGTATCTCCGTAATCCCAACAGCTGCCACGTACTGAGTGTAACTCATGTGCCACACACCATCTGAGCGTCTCAGTTATCTGTTGCCGTGTAACAAACTACCCCACACTTTGTAGCTTAAAAGAACAGTGCGTTATTTTTTCACAGTTCTGTGGTTTGACTGGGCTCAGAGGGCAGCTCTTGCCTGGGGTTTCCTTGCTGTTTCAGTCGGATGCTGGCCGGGGCTGGAGCCATCTGCAGGCTGGGTCAGTCACGTGTCTGGTGCCTGGGCTGGGATGGCTGGACTAGCTGGGGCTAACCAAGTGTCTCCTTCCATGTGGCCTCTCCATGCAGTTACCTTGGGCTTCTTCATAACCTAGAGCCTCAGGTAGGCAGCCGTGTCACATGGGGGCTGGCTGTGTCCAGAGGGAGTGTTCATGAGCTTTGGGCGGAAGCTTCTTGTGACCTAGCCTCACCGATCCCAGAATGTCATTTCTGCCATATGTAATTGATGGAGCAAGTCACTAAGGCCTGCCTAGAAGCAAAGGGAGGAGATTTGCACTCTACCTGTTAATGGGAGTAATGGCAAGAATCTGTGGCCATCTTTAGTCTCCCCCACTGAGTAAGTGCTCTACATACATTATGGTATTTTGGGACTTGTAAGGGTGAGTTGTATTATTATCCCCACCTTGCTGATGAGGAGACGAAAGCTCGGGGGTTAGTAACATGAACAAACACTCTCTGCTAATAAGTGAGGCTCCATGGATTAGAACTAGCTTTGTGTAACCCCAGAACTCGGTGCGCTTAACTACTTTGCTGTGCCACAAACCTTAGTTGTTATTAGTCACAAATTACTTCTTTACAGCAGAGCACCACTGGTTCGATAGAATGGAATTATTAGAAAATACAAGGTGTTTTGGGGGCGCCTGGGTGGCCCAGTCTGTTAAGCCACCGACTCTTGATCTCAGCTCAGGTCATGATCTCATGATTCGTGGGACTGAGCCCTGTGTCCAGTTCTGTCCTGACAGTGTGGAGCCTGCTTGGATTCTCTCTTTCTCCCTCTCTCTCTCTCTGCCCCTTCTCCACTTGTGCATGCTCTCTCTCTTCTCTCTCAAAATAAATAAACTTTAGAAAATATTTTTTAAAAGTATTGTGTTTAAACACTAATAATAATTGAACCAGGTTTGAAGTACTTCCGTGGAAGCAAAGGAGGCAGACCGCCATGTCAAGGTCCTGGCCAGGTGTTTTGGGAGGACTGATTCTCACTTCCGGGAATGTATTAACACGAAAAGGCGAAGTGCAGTGTCAGGATCTTGATGACGGCAGGGAGGTCCTAATGTGTCCCCAGCAGCTCTAACGCACAGCGACATCGACAGCACAGCAACAGCACCTGGTGTGGTTGTAGTGTGCGGTCTGCGAGTGCAGTATGCCTCCTGTCCCTGATTTGCAGGTGTGAGAGACTGAGGCGTAGGGTGTTGAATGCTTTGCTCAGGGTCCAGAGGCTGGCTGTGTGTGGGGAGCGGCCCTGAGCCCAGGCTTTCTGACCTTTTCTGCGTTTCCCAGCTCACCTGTCCAGGAAGCAGCGTTTTACTTTGCTCCTTTTATTCCTTTAACTCTCCCTTTGGATGCATAGTCAGCGCTCTGTCAGGAATGTCAGTTTGCAGAGACCAGTCGATCAGGAAGGCCAACCTGCTAGATTGGTGGGGCCTGTTAGATGTTAGAAGTTTCTAGGTCTGCCAGTACGACTGTCATCACAGCTGTGCCGGCCTCCTGCCAGGCGGCACTGCTGAGTGTGCATAAGCCTCTGGGTAGGCAGACGGGAGTACCTTTCCTGGCTTTGCCACTTAACTAACTCGATGATGGTAGCAAATCACGTAACTTCCGGGGCTCAGTTTCCTCCGTTGGAAAATGCTGATGCCTTGCATATGTAACCCTTCTGACAGGGAATCAATCCCGCCTGGCATATGAGATTCAGAAAATTCTTTTACCTCTTCCACAATGAACCATTTGACATCCTGATAACCTCAAGGCTTAGGGGAGTTTAAATTGTTTCCGTGAGAGGATTCCAATTTGGAAGTTTTCTTTAATCTTCTCTGTTATGCGATCTGCAAGGCATAAGTGCTAAGTAATAGCTTTTGACTTAGTATATGATATTGTAGAAAAATATTGCATTATTTTTACTAACTTGACCAAGTTTATAATATACTCTTTAAATTTTTATATTGAGGTGTAATATTCAAAAAATTGAGGTGTAATATTCAAAAAAGGTGCACAGATCTTCCATGTGGTGAACGAACGGATTCTCACAAATTGAATAGATCCATACAGACACGCAGATCCAGAAACAGAGTGTGGGCCAGTCCTCCAGAAGCCCACCCTGTCCCTCCTTCCTGGCATTAGCTGTCAAAGAGACAAGAAAGAAGAAAAGAAAAAAGAAAAGCAACAAAGAAAGAAAGAAAACTAACCTGTTCGCCTGACTTCTAATACCATGATGTTATAGTTGGCTCGAGAACCATGTGGAGGTTAGGGGTGCTGGCCCCCTGCAGTCAAAAATTTGTGCATAATTTTTGACTCCCTCGAGACTGAATTACTAATAGCCCACTGTTGACCGAAAGCCTTACCAAGAACATAGTCGATGAACACGTTCTGTGTGTATTATATACTGAATTGTTACAATAATAGTACTAAAGTTTCTCTAGCTTTAGACAAAAGAAAATGTTATTCAGAAAATTATAAAGAAGAGAAAATGCATTTACAGTACTGTAGTGTATTTACTGAAGAGAATCTGTGTGTGAATGGACCTGCACAGTTCAAACCTGTGTTGTTCAAAGGTCAACTGTATTTTTGCTTGTTTTTATCATAACATACTAACCAAAGGATCTGCATTATTTTAAAGTAATTATCTTAAAGTGGTATTTGATAAAACTTCCTATGCTCCTAGGACAGGGGTCTCCCAGTTGGTGGGCAGGGGCTGCCATCGGGTCACAGGGGTGCAGGGACTCGGAGGCTGGCCTTGGCAGGTGGGGCTGGGCAGGCTGCAGCCACCTGTGCCCATTTGTCCAATGCTAGACAACTAATACCATCATCTGTGTTTGCTGGGATATGAAAGAGGTTGGAAGCCTATTTAAAAAAAATTTTTTTTAAATGTTTATTCATTTTTTAAAAAAAAAAATTTTTTTTTTCTTCAACATTTATTTTATTTTTGGGACAGAGAGAGACAGAGCATGAACGGGGGAGGGGCAGAGAGAGAGGGAGACACAGAATCGGAAACAGGCTCCAGGCTCTGAGCCATCAGCCCAGAGCCCGACGCAGGGCTCGAACTCATGGACCGCGAGATCGTGACCTGGCTGAAGTCGGACGCTTAACCGACTGCGCCACCCAGGCGCCCCAAAAATGTTTATTCATTTTTGAGGGAGAGAGTGAGCGAGGACGAGGCAGAGAGAGAGGGAGACACAGAATCTGAAGCAGGCTCTGGGCTCTGAGCTGTCAGCACAGAGCCCGACTCGAGGCTCGAACTCACGAACTGCAAGATGATGACCTGGGCCGAAGTCAGACGCTTAACGGATTGAGCCACCCAGGCGCCCCCACGGAGGCCCATTTTAATCCATTAATTAAATAGGAAGCATCGTTAGTTGTAGATAAATAAGGTGCTCAAGGGTGTTTGAAAGCAGTTCTGGCAAATTTTCAAAATATCGTTCCTGTTTTTAATGAAGAGAACCTTCCTATGAAGAAAACTTTTTTAAGACCCTTCTTCGTTAAAGTTCTTTTTAATGACTAACCTTAATACATACTTGTAAAGAATAAAAATGGCACAGAAAGATACAAAAGGAAAAGTGAAAAGACTACATTTCTCCGGAAATGCCTTATGTTTCTTATGTAGTTTTCTAGATATGGTCTATGCATATGCAAATGTTATTTTCCTGCCTTTTTCACCTAGAGATAAACGTTGACCATCTTTTCTGTCGGTATGTATTGATCTACCTCATTTATTTTGAGTTACATAGAATTCTCTCACAACAGTATATCATGATATACTTAATTCATGCCCTAATGACAGATGTTTGGATAGTTTCATTTTGTTTTTTACAAATATTTTGCAGTAAAGTCTTTGTATCAAAATTTTAATATACATGTGTGAAATTTATTTGTAGGATGATTACCTGAAACATGGAATGTTGAGTCAGAGATATATGAAGTTTATATCTTTAAAAAGATACTGTAAAAGTAACCTCCAAAATATTGTACCAATTTACATTCCCTTTAGTGTTTAGAATATGACTTTTCACACCTTTTTAACACTGAATATCATCAAGGTTTTTTTTATCTTTGCTAATATTATAAGTTAAAAATAATAACCTGTTCTGATTTCTACTTAATAATGCATATCTTTTCATAAGTTTATTGACTGTTTTTTTTTTTTTCCTATTCACATCATTTACCCATTTTTATTTGGATTGTTTTTCTTATTGATTTGTGATAACTCTTTGCAAATTAAGAAACCAAACCTGGGGCTCCTGGGTGGCTCAGTCGGTTGGGCTTTTACTCGGTCACGATCTCAAGGCTTGTGAGTTCGGGGCTGTGTGCTGACAGCTCAGAGCCTGGAGCCTGCTTCGGATTCTGTTTCCCCTCTCTCTCTGCCCCTCCCCAACTCATGCGCATGCTTTCTCTCCCTCTCTCTCTAGAATAAATAAGCATTAAAAAAATTTTTTTTAATTAAAAAAAAAGAAACCAAACCCTTTGACATTTATATTACACTTATTTTCCTCAGTTCGTTGGTTTATATCTTACTCTGTTTACTGTATTTTATTTTATTTTTAATTTTTTAAATGTTTATTTATTTTTGCGAGACAGAGAGAGACAGAGCATGAGTTGGGGGGGTGGGAAGAGAGAGAGGGAGACACAGAATCCAAAGCAGGCCCCAGGCTAGCCTGATAAGGGGCTTGAACTAATGAACTGTGAGACCATGACCTGAGCTGAAGTCAGACTCTTAACCGACTGAGCCACCCAGGTGCCCCTGTTTACTGTATTTTAAAAACCATACCAGATATTTAAAAATATTTAGTCAAATATGTCAGTCTTTTCTTTTGTGGTTTTGGTATTTTATGTCTTGCTTAGAAAGTCCTTCCACACTCTCATATTATAAAATTCGTTACCTATATTTTTATTTTGCTCTGCTTCTTTAATAGTGCGTTTTTGCTTTAATTAAAAATTTTTTGATCAAATGGAATTTATTTTGGTACAAAGAGACAGGTTGGGATTTA
This sequence comes from Herpailurus yagouaroundi, assembly GCF_014898765.1. NCBI lineage: Eukaryota > Metazoa > Chordata > Mammalia > Carnivora > Felidae > Herpailurus > Herpailurus yagouaroundi. The sequence continues at coordinate 60,181,457 of NW_024412397.1, forward strand.
AGTTTTTTTTTTTTTTTTAATTTCAAGTGTCTGAGTTTATTGAGTAATTCATCTTTATTTACTGATCTAATATGCTGTTTGTGTCGTAAATGAAACCGCCATGTGTAAATGCGTCTATTTCTGCATTCTATATTGTTCTATTAAAAAAATCCATTGATTTTTTTTTTTAACGTTTATTTATTTTTGAGACAGAGAGAGACAGAGCATGAACAGGGGAGGAGCAGAGAGAGAGGGAGGCACAGAATCTGAAAGAGGCTCCAGGCTCTGAGCTGTCAGCAGAGCCCGATGCGGGGCTCGAACTCACAGACCGCGAGATCGTGACCTGAGCCGAAGTCGGCCGCTTAACCGACTGAGCCACCCAGGCGCCCCTCCATTGATTTTTGAATCAATCATATTCAGGCAAACTTACAAATTGTGTAAAGGAATCAGTTCGTGGTGCTGAACAGCATAGGGCGCCTTAAACACCCAGGGCTGCCAACGGGAACTCGTTAATTGATTTGCTCATTCAACAAATATTTATGGAGCCACTATTAACACTATTAGCTACTATTAACATGCAAGGCTTTTGCTAGGTGCTGAGTGGATGGTGAGTTTTGATTATCTATGACAATGCTCATCTCATTGAGAATAATAACCTGGAACACTGCATATATTGAATTAATTTGGTGGTTACTGGAAGACACTTCAATGAGTGAAAATTTTAGGGTCGCTAAATGGAAAGAGTGGTGTTGGGAGCAGAGTCTTAGCTGGGGTGGGACCTGGCTCTGAAGTGTGGTGGCTCGAGTGTTTGGATCGGTGGTAGAAAAATTAGGCAAGTGGAGTGATGATGTGCACTTTCCACCATCTACAGCACTTGGGTATTTTCCATGCGGTAAATCTTTATTTTTTTCCACTTCAGTGTGAGCAGGATCGCTTCCACTGGAGCTAGTCCAGAAATTGCTGTGTCAGTGGGAATTGTGAGTCTAAGAGTTAGGGATAAATTGAGCTTCACGTGTAACACGGTCCATTTAAGATGGTACAAGATCCTAGCTTCTTTATGTCCCCCAGATAGTGAGCAGTGCTGCGGTCATCTTGGCACCAGGTTTCCGAGGCTTGTCGTGTATGGACTGTAGGGCGCGTGCTCTGGGGAATCAAACGATGGCCCCACGCTCCGTCCGGTCCCACGCTGCTTGTTGCCAGTCACACCAGGGATAGGCTGCTTCCGGGAAGATGGCACTTTCTGTGCCCGGAGCTGCCCCACTCTTCAGTATCGATAGCCATTCTAGAGGCACCCCTTTATTCTGATTACTTCGTTAGCCTAGAATTCTGACTCCCACTCTCTGCCTGGAGTTCCAACTGAACCCCAAGTCCCATCCCATCTTCCTGGGCTGTCATTACCTCCAGGAGTCAGCCCAGAGTGGGTGCGGCCAGAACTCCTGGAGTTCAGCCCAGAGTGGGACCGTGCACCCTGGTGGGCCTCCCAACTCCCTGCCTCTGTTTGCTGCTCGATTGGTCAGATCCATGTGCCTTTTGGCACCTTCCACAGCTGGCCTCTCCAGTAGTCTTTAGACTCTGGCCCACCCTCCCTCCTAGACTGAGAGAGCCTCAGAACACAGTCTCCTGGTGTTCCGCTAGGTAACTAGGCCTCTGAGGTTGGAGGTGGTAGCAATCAGAAAGAAGCAACTAGAGAAGCATTTTTTTTTTTTTTTTTAGGAGTGGGGGTGGGGAAGAGTGGCTGGTAAAGCGAAGGTATTATTTTTAAAAATATATAAATTACTGGGGCACCCGGGTGGCTCAGTCAGTTGGGCGTCTGACAGCTCAGAGCCTGGAGCCTGCTTCAGATTCTGTGTCTCCCTCGCTCTCTGCCCCTCCCCCACTCATGCTCTGTCTCTCTCTCTCTCTCTCTCTCTCTCTCTCTCTCTCTCTCAAAAATAAACATTAAAAATAGTTTAAAAATATATAAATTACTTAAAAAAAATTTCTGTTTCTTATACTTATGCACACACAAAAAATAGGTGGATGTTGCTGATATGTGTCTAATTCTCCCTAACTGAGAAGAGAGGAGTATATAAAAATGAAGAAGGGAAGGAATGTGTTCTGTTTTATAGGAGAGGATTGCTATGTAGCAGGGTACCTGCACCTGTTAATGGGACTGAAGGAGGGGAGGAAGGGGGGAGAGATAAGACAAGGTGAAGACCTCGGGCCTCTCAAACCCATTGTAGAAAGTAAATACAGCTGACCCTTGAACAACATGGGTTTAGACTGCACGCATTCACTTATGTGTGGATTTTTTTCAGTAAATGCAGTACAGTCCTGTAGCTGTATTTTCCATATGTTTTCTTAACATTTTCTTTTCTCTTTTACTGTATTGTAAAAATACAGCGTGTCATACACAGAACGTACAAAATGTGGGTTAATCCATGGTGTATGTTATCAGTAAGGCTTCCAGTCAATAGCAAGCTATTAAGATTTGGGGGGAGTCAAAAGTTGTGTGCAGGGGCTTGGCATTGTTCAAGGGTCAGCTGTAATCGTATCTATCGAACTACCCATGCTGGGCACTGGGCATACTCTGCCTGTTCATCTTACCCCAAACCAGTAAGGTGCAACTCTTATCATCGTGGTCGTGCAGTTGAAATGGAAGCCCGTAGATGTTAAAAACTTGCTTAGGGCCCTGTGGTCAGTTAACGGCAGGACTGATGTTTACCTCCAGGCCCGGGGATTCCAATGACTGCTGTTAAGCCACCATGCCGACCGCCTCCTGTAAAGGGGCAGGATGAGGTGACCCATCTCGCCAGGGAGTGTGGTCAGGGTTTTGTACGTAAGTTGTGTGTAAGCTCAGGAGAAGCCTCAAAAATGGTAGCGGCCAGGGTTGATTCCCTGCCAGGTTTGGTTATTGGCGTGCCCGTCCTCAGTGAGGGAGGGGGAAGCCCGTATGCCTGTCGTGTCTGCTCCCAAGGCTAACGTGCCATGCAGGATGGAGACCATCTGGATGAAGGTGACTTCAGTGGTGACATTTGAAGAATGGCTGAAGGGATTTTGAAGGTGACCTTGGAATTCTTTGTTGCGGGAGATGTTGAAACAGAGCTGGGTGACCACGCTGGGGGAGCGTGGGCATGCTCACTAGCTATTTTCTTAAGCTCAGGGTAGCATTTTGCACAGGCAGATTTCTGGTCACTGGCGGAAGGAGAAGGAAGACCATGGTTCTGGGCTGGGAGATGTCTGCCGGGAACCTTCTAGTAGCGGCCCTGGCCCTCATGCAGCCTTTGGGTATTAACAGGAAGTCGTTGCTCTGCCTTTCCCATGCTGACCTCCTAGAGGGGTTAAGACGCTGGGTTTTGAAACGAGACGTTGAGGGTCTTTTGCAACATTCTTTTTAAAACTTGTTCACGTTTGTTGAGAAGAATAGTCCAAAATAGCTGGATCTTTTATGAGAGCCAATTTCAGTGTAAGTGTGCGAGAGTGGAAAGACTTATCAGTAAGGGTCTGACCTAAACACTCTTTTACGGCGATTCCTCAGGCTCGCGCCTGCTGCAGCTACGGATTGGCGTCGGGGTCTCTTCTCTCGGCTCTGGCTACTCAAGAGTTACCGAGTTAGTACCGTTATTTTTTTGCCGTGGAACTCTCTTCTGTGAAATGGTGGGGAAATGGAGTCACTGTGAGCTCGGACGTGTATTACTTCTCTCTAAGGTGGAACCCAACACTTTCCCATTCAATTTTCCATTCACACATGAAATTCCTGCACGTGAATGGTGACATCTCACACATAGGACACGTGCTCACTGCTGTCTGCACTGAGAGGCCTTATCTTAGCTGCAACGTTCATGCTTTGGTCGCCTGTAATCCTCAAATAGCATGGGATGGGAGACTTGGTTGGATCAGTTTCCAGATCACACGTAGAGAATGCTTCTCAGCCTGAAAGGTGTCCAAGCAAAGAGCTGCTTCTCCCCCAACCCCCAGTGGTTTTTTGTTGTTGTTGTTGTTTTTTGGGTTTTTTTTTTTGTTTGTTTGTTTTTTGTTTTGAGAGACAGAGGGTGCAAGTACGCAAGGGGCAGAGAGAGAGAGAGAGAGAGAGAGAGAAGCAGGGCTTGTGCTCACCCCATATGTGACCGGAGCTCACAAGCTGTGTGTGAGATCATGACCAGAGCTGAAGTCGGATGCTCAACCCACTGAGCCACCCAGGTGTCCTGCTGCTTGTCCCTTTGAACTAAACTGAGTGTTTTCTGGAGGTGAGTGCCGGGCCAGGTCTGAGTTTTAACAAACCACAAAGTTAGACGAAAGGAATGTGCTAGACGTTGGCCTTTTACTTTAGGAAATTCCTTTTAGTGTTGAGGGAAGCAGATCCTGCCTTCTGAATAGAGGCTAGGGAGGCCAGATACCTCATCGGCAGCTCAGTTATGGGCACGACCAGTTGGAGGCACGTGTCCTGGAATCTGCCCGGGAACCAGGCGCAGAGGAGCTGGGATGGAGGAGGGTGCATTGTCTGGGAACGGCAGTGACCCTTGCGGGCAGGCCTTGGGGAACTGTGTCTGGCAGACTTAACCTTGCCGGGCTGACATCGTGGTGTGGTTTTGGCTGGCACCAAAAGCAGTTTCTCCAGCTGCGCTCTCCACTTTCCTGAAAACCTCGTGAGTTAACCCGAATTACAGCCCTAACCCCACCCCATGTTCGTGTCCTTCACATGTGGAGGGTTCAATGAACCATACTCCGCCGTTCATGCTGTAGTTATTAGCCTAGGTCCCCGTACAGCCTTTATTATTATTTTTTTTTAGCTCTAATTAATTTGTTATTTCTTCACTCCAGTCCCTCTACCCGGCTCTGACCAGTCCATTGTGTTCATTGTGTCTTTTTGTTTCTGTGCCAGTATTTTTGGGGTAAATTTCTTCCCTGCTTAAAGACACCATTTTGGCCTCCAACCCTAACTTTGGAGGGTGGTGAGGTTGTGGGGCCGGGTGGGAAGTGTGAGCACGGGCTTAAAGAAGTGCAACCAGCAACCCAGTTCGGCAGTTGTGCGAGTGTGGAGGAATAAGTCAAATTCAGCGACTGTCCTGAGCGGGGCTAGGAAAGGAGAGGTGGGGCGGGGATAGAAAGAGGATAAGAGTTACCCAGGAGGTCCAGAGAATCATCCCCATGGAAGAAGCATTTGTGCATGTCCTGACCACATGGCCCCTCAACCTGCTCTTGGCCTCTAGTCAGCCCCCAGTGTCCCGACCAGCCCACGTAGGGATAAGGGCCTGGCAAGGCAAGACGTACACGGCTCAGGGCCTAGAGGCTGCACGGCCTCTGAAGAGCTGGTTTCAGTGACTGATGCAGAAGAAACAGTGAACACAGCCAGGGGATGACAGAGTCTTAAGTCAGAAGGGGCTCTGGGAGGCAGTCCTTGGCTTTGGCCATGAAAGCTTCCAGGGGTGGCCACCATTTGCTCTAGGACCAAACCACCATGACCATGGGCCTCATTGCAGGGAAGGACTCACCAAGTGATCACAAGCCCATCTCTTTTGCCTCAGCATCGTGTGCCAGATGTGTTGCGTGTGATTTTATTCTCTCAAAACTGATGTCTTCTTTTAAAAAAAGAGTGTTTTTTTGTCTCATTCTTTTTTTTAATTAAAAAAATTTTTTTTTAATGTTTATTATTTTTGAGAGAGAGAGAGAGAGACAGAGAGCAAGCAGGGAAGGGGCAGAGAGAGAGGGAGGTACAGAATCCGAAGCAGGCTCCAGGCTCTGAGCTGTCAGCACACAGCTCCGCACTCGAACCCACGAACTGCGAGATCAGTGAGTGGGGGAGGAGCAGAGAGAGAGGGAGACACAGAATCGGAAGCAGGCTCCAGGCTCTGAGCCATCAGCCCAGAGCCTGATGCGGGGCTGGAACTCACGGACCGCGAGATCATGACCTGAGCTGTAGTCGGCCGCCCAACTGACTGAGCCACCCAGGCATCCCTTTTTGTCTCATTCTTGACCCTCTTGATGTAGAAAGTAATGTCTTCATTGTCATTATTGAAACATTTAATTTTCATTCTAGTATCTAGATGGTCAACCTAGAACTTATGCTCTAGAAGCATGCCATCCACTGCTGTTACTGATCGTTTAACACGGGTCCTTTCTCCCGGGGGGGATGGTACAGGACCAGAGCTGGCCCAGGACGTCCTTGTAGGTGGCCCTCAGTGACACTGGAGGCTGTGTGGAGGGGCCTTCTTGGGCATCCTACTCTTCTGCTTTCCTCCTGTTCATCTGCTGGCCAGTAGAGCTGACATTTCCCCCTGTTCGTGAGCTCATACTTGTTTATTTATAAATTCCTTGATGGCTCAAAACGTCAGAAGAGTGGCATTCGTCCTGGGAATTTTTTTTGTAAATATTTGTAGTTTGTGTTAAAATGATAGCACGTATCCAAAGCCAATTCGGTAGATGTTTGTTAATAATCAGATTTGCCAAAGGCAAGGGGAGTCCCAAGTGGGTTACTCTTTCAGTTTCTAAAAAGCCTTCAGACCATGGTGATAATTAATTTGCTTTCAAACTGTGTATAATCTGTGTTAGAACACAATAATTTATTTTGAAAACACAGCACTCTTTTTGTGTGTGTGAATTTCCAAGTTTTAGCCTTGTGCTAGGAGGGCTTTGGTGGCAGTGTTTTGAATTATTGTTGGATGAGATGGGGCAAGGGCTCATTATTTTTGTTTTTAAATCTGTGCTATCTCTGGCTTGCTCTTTCAAATATCTGTCGAAATTTACGACCTTATTTGCCTTTTAAGTGTTTTCTGTGCCAGTTGTAAGGACGGATCAATGGATTTATGTGTCTAACAGAGGTTCTGTTAATTGGTTTTGAATGGTGTGCCAAGGTGACACCCTCGGTTTTATGAGTTTCCGTAGATGATGGATTCTGCTACTGTGACAAGGTCAAGCACGTAAAAATCCCAATCAAATGCCATAGAAAGCACAGTTCCGTATGTCAGCTTAATTCCGTAGTAGTTTTTATGGCAGCATAGCTGGTGAGTCCTGTTTCAGTTGGAGACTGGCCTCGGTCGTGCTTCTGCAGCAGGTGATAACACCTAATGCAACAGAATTCCTTATATAATAATATACTACGAATGCATAGCACATATAATGTAAGTAGGTTTTGTATGCAATATAGATATAAAAGTATATTTTTTTAGGTTGTAGGAAAGGCTGAGTGGCTGGTAGAGCAGAGTGTCTGTAACCCCATATATGGAGGACGCTCTGCTTTCCTTCTGTGAAACAACTTGTTTTCTGTATACTGCTTGGTGTTGGGTGGATAAATAATGCTGTTAATTACGTGTTCCTTCCAATGAGCAGACATATGTCATTCTCTACTGTAGCTCTTCACCAAAAATGTAATGGCCAACGTGCATTGCTTGTGTTTATTATTCCAGTCATGGGATAGTAGCAGGTGTCACAGCAAATCAATCTCGGATTGGTAATAGGTGATCAGGAAGGCAGAAAATGGCAGGCTAGAACAAAAGGACCCATACCTATTATATAATCTCAAGTCATGACGGTCAGTTCTGCTCGGAGGGGCTGAAATACCACATTGCACAAGGCATCCAGGCCGGGGTCTCTAAATAGGTCAGAGGGTTCCAACAGCTACCCCACCCCCTTCTGCTTCCTTTAAAAGCTCTTATTACTGAATGGTCATAAAAAGAGTTTTGTCTGTCCGAATGCTTAACCAACAAGACAGGATTACCAACAACTTGGTCCTGGCAGGCAGCCAGTTTGCCAGCATTTCAATGATGCTTGCTGCCATGGCAACCTCGCTGGGCCTTCCGCGTGTGCAATAGATGCGGCTGCTGAAGAAGAAGTGTGGCCCGGCAGGGCAGTGAGCAAGGCCCCGGTTCGAACGATGTCATGCCTGCCTGGGGAAACCGTGGTGGCCACCTGCCCGGTAGCTAACTATGGGTGGGTGGCATTTTCCAAATAAGGACATTGGGAAGAATATGGGTTTAAAGAATTGGATTGTGATACTGGTATAGTGTCATAGTATACAGTGCAACCTCATAAATTCGGATTTGGAATTTGTGAGAATTCAGACACAGGGCACAGGATGCATTTACCTTGCACCCCTTCGGAAGAAGTGGGGCGCTAGGCAAGTGAATAGGTTCAACAAGCTGTGAGGATAATTCTTCGCCTATTTAAAGGAATATACAGGTTTTTAAGTTTCTTGGATGAGCAGCAGTGATTAGGATCTGGGCATGTTGCTGAAGCAAGAGACTCCAAAGTGTAGTGACGTAAGCAGGATGGCAATCATTTCTTTCTTCTCTGTTAGTCCTGGTAGCTGGCTCAGAGTGGGTTTGGTGGCTTATAGGGTCAACGCATCGTCTCTGCTTCTGTCCTGTTTGCCGGAGCTTAGTCCCGTGGTCGCCTGTACGAGCAAGAGTGACTGAGTGCCCAGCTAAACCTCAGGGTTCTGTTTCTAACAGATGAGAGAGTGGGTATCACGGACCCCCGACAGTTTCCTCCCTCAGCACCTTTTATGTTCCCACCAGGTCACTGCCAGGATATGAGTTCAAAGAATATGAGTTTATGCCTTGACTGGAACTTTGACTTGGTTCTTCTCTCAGATTCAAGACTCGAAGGGGAGAGAAGCAAGATGGGCCCGTGGAAGAGCAGATGACTCTAGTGAGACCCACCTGATCGAGTCCTGACTGTGTCACTTGCTATTTGTGTGGCCTTCGGTTGTGCTGTTGAGCCTCTCTGAGACTCAGATCCGTCACTTGTAAAATTTTGCCGACAATGTCTACCTCACAAGTTGATTTGCGCACAAACTTGACTTAATTTGCATTAGTGCGCAAGGATTGCATAACTTTACAGTAAAGATATTTTTGCTTTTCCAAATGCAAATTTCAAAATTCTGTTGATGGGCTAGTAATGCTCACCCAGAGGCAACTCATAGTGTCGTGATACATCTTTAGGCTCTGTCATACCGATGCTGTACGTGGATAAATATATTGCCTGAGAGAGGGAAATAGAAAAGCAGGTTTCTCTGGGAAATGATGTGTGACCCTGCCTCACAGGGATCCGAGGGGCGGCACGTGGAAGCTTCCAGGCCATCATGAGGTGCAGCCCACACCAAAGGGCACATGTGCTCTTTGCGGCCTGCAGCCTGTGGTCTCAGGTGGGCCCCTGGCAGGTGCTGTTTTAAGGAGGTGACACTCTGCTGGAGCGCTGTGTGCTGTGACGCGTGAGAGGTAGTTAATGGCACCCATGGGATGTGGCAAACGAGGTCCCTAGGGAGGTGGCTCCAGAATCAGGTGCCCAGTGCTAAGGGACAAAGACCGTCATGAGAGCTGAAGCTGTGGAACTTATGAGGCTTTCCTTGGGTTAGAAAAGAGACAACAGGCCCACAATGGAGTCACCTGTGTTAGGCCTAGGTCAGCCAACTAAGACCTCATAGCTTCCCTAATTACAGTTTCAGTCTCTGCCAGGACTGTATGTAACCTTCACCCGGACAATCTGGAGTTACCTGTCAGCACTGGTGAGGTAGTCCGCCCAATAGATCCCTTTCGTCCCGAATACGTAGGTGACCTTGTCTGAAACAACCCACTGTATGCTAGAAACTTCCTTTTCCTGCCCTCTTCTGCCCATAAAATCCTCATGTTTTGTACGGCTCTTTGGAACTCCTTTCTATCTGCTCAATGGGACGCTGTCCCGTTCACGAGTGGTTGAATAAAGCCAGGAAGATCTTTAAAATGTATTAAAATGTACTCAGTTGGGTTGTTTGTTTTTAGCGCTGAGAATGGCCTGCCATTTTGTCCAGAGGGTCTTCCTTTCCATGCCCCGTGGCCCCGCAGGGATTCATGCCCCCTTGGGCAGGCCACAGGGAAGCCACAGTCTTCCTCTTCACTGCTGTCCTGTGTGCGTGCCCTCCCCCCTCCCCAAGCAGGGGGCACGCCTGTGCACACAGCCAGTTCTCCAGTGGGCTTTGCTGGCTTCCAGCTGGCTGTGAGGGGCAGTGGGCGTCATGGCGCCCTGACCAGAGTGTCCTGCACCTGCCGCGCGTAGCTTCCCTGTCTGCTTTATGGCCCATTGGCAGCCCCTGCTGCTGCTCCAGCCTTGGGAAGTGGCAGGAGCCTGGTAGCTCCCTCAGGTGTGGTGAGTTTTCATATGAACCCTGAGATTGCCATTTTTCGGGGGGGATTTCATTTGGAAACTCTCACCTGGTTTTTCCACATGGCTCCTTCGTCTCTTATGAACTGAGCCTATCCCTCACTCAGGGCACACAGGCCTCCTGATGCTACAGGGGTCCCTGGGGCAGGCAGGGAAAGTGAGTCAGCAGCCTCTCAAGGCGGCTTCCGGGCCTGTGGTGTCATGGGGGGCTCCGGGTCACTGCCCTCTCTCCTGTCCAGAGCTGACCTTGGATCTCACCGACAGCCTGTTGGTCACATAGAGTTGACCTCATCACTGCTGAGCAGCCAGCGAAACCCAAGCCTTGATAGCTTTTCCCTGCCGGGAGGCCCGGGCTGACGGTTGGGAATGACAAGTGCGATTTAAGGCGGTCTTTCCGAAAGAGGACACGGCAAGATGAAGTTTTTGAGGGGTTCAAAGAATCCTGGGGTGCGAACTGTCTGTTGATGCGTCCCATTGAAGAGTCCCTGGGCCTTCTGGGAAGTTCCTGTGGGAACAATCATCCCATTCGTCCAGGCAGGAAGGGTAAAGAAATGCTAATGTGACAGAGCAACAGCCAAGTCCTGTTGAAGTAGCCCGGAGGGGGGCAAGGGTACGTGGTGAGGACATTCACTCTCAGTGTTTTTTCTTCATGGCTTTTGTCTTCTAATGAAAGATATGTTTTTATTCATAAATGTAGATGGGGCACATGACCATTTATAAAGCAGCTGCAAACAGGCCCTGACATGCTTACCAGTGCAAGGAGGACCTGTGACGGTAGCCCCTAGACCTACTTTTGATACAGTTTTGTCTGAAATCATTTGTTTTCCTTGAATTTCGTGATTTTTTTTTTTTCCAGTTCTGTGTGGTAACTTTCCCTATACAGGCATTACTGGCATATGAGGAGAACGACTGACAGATGTACAGATAGCCTATATGTTTGAAAATGTGCTTGAAAGTTATAAACCGGTGTTCATTCGTGAAAATAAGCAGGATATACGTAATATCTGAAGTATATATCACAATGACTTGAAAATGAAGTGTGTCGCCTTCAGTCACATAATAAAACCTGAATGTTTATACCTTGCCCGTCTGAAAAGTGTTTGAAAGTTAATTATTATTTTCTTGATTTCTAGCAGGGCTGGTTCACGCCGGGTCTGATTGGTTTGAAGACTGAAGCCCATCTGATCTTTATCCCAACTCCCAGATGGATGTCGAGTTGGGCTCCGGGTGGGAAACTGCCAGGGACTTCACTGCCCACGTGTGCGTCCTGCCTCTGGGCTCCAGGGAACCTCCCTTCCCAGCCCATGTGCAAAACCAGTTCTGTTAGTCATCCCTGACACACTCTGAGTCCCCACAACCCCTTCCCGCCCCCCTCCCCCCCCCCGAAGCAGTGATGAGACTTTAGTGACAGCCACTGTGTAACCAGAGTGCGAGCCAGAAACTGTACCAGGTTGAGCTGTCGCACAAAGAAAACTTATTTGCAGCAAATAAGGAGATCACGGGGAAGGGGGAGATGGGTGTCTTTTATTTAGGGTCAGGATGAATGTTTAGATAGGGAAACCTTGTTGCTGTATGTAGAGGCGGGCCGTAAGGCCACGCATGCGCCCTAAGGAAACATGCCCACACACCTGTGGTAGGTTATGTAAATGAGGCTGGCGCACCTCCCTGGGCCGAGATTTTAGTAGTATAACGAGGTAAAAGCAGTTGCCGGTTGTCCCAGGGGTCACTCCATGGTCCATCTGCCCAGGCGCGAATCTGGGGTTTAGCCCAAGCAGTCTGGGTGGTCTGGGCCTGCTGGAGTTCTCTTCAGGGCGGTCACTATCACTTGAGGGGTAGTTTTGGTTTCCATTTGCTGAGCTAAGAGGTAAGCCGGAAAGAGGAGCTTAAGGCAAAGCTATGAGACAAAAGTTAGCGAGTACAAGCAGGCGGGCAGTAAAGGGCAAGTCTTGGGGTCTCGCTGGCGACAACCAGCATCACGTTTTGCCATGTTGCAGTACAAATTGTGTTTTGTGTCCTGTGCCCAGTGCCTTGGGGGCCCCTGCCTTTGAGGCCTGGGTCTTAGGGTGCAGAGAGATCTGGATGTTGGCCCACAGATTCCTCCACCTAGGACTCGCGTGGCCTGGGGTGATCGGTGCCTTCGGGGCGGCAGACTCACTTCCCTTTCAGCGCCCAGGGCTCCCCCCCACAACCCCCAGCGCCCAGCTACACCGCGGGTGTGGGGCGTCATGGTGCACCTGGGCCTGCTAATCTTTTTCATTTCAGTTCTCATTTTTGTTTCATGGCAGAGTTGCCTCTGCTTGTTCCTTTCCTCATCCACACCTTTCATTTTTCTTTTTCTTTTCTATGTCATATTGTGAAGAGATTTGGAATAAGCAGGAGATTCCTGGGTGTTTCCTCCAGTGGAAAACTGTCCTTTGTGTAGAGAGAGCGCACCCTTCAAGAGTATCCGACTCTAGCCTTTTTCTTGCCTTTGGTATGTTTTACAGCTCCTTAAGTCGTAGGTAACTGGTAGCAAGGCAAAACAGTTACTGTCCATAGACATGGAGAAAAGCTCTTTGTGTGATTAAAATGATTATCCCCCCCCCGTTATGAAAAAATATCCAGTTTCTTGTCTGTCTGTAAATGTGTTTCAACCTTTAATTCAATCATTCCTTTAATCCTCGGAAATTCGTGCTTCTCTAACTTCTCTTTTGAACTGTTGTAACATCTTACTAACACCCTCATTAATAATGAGGTCAATAAAGTCTTTAATATGTGTATTTTATATCTTAGGAGGTTCATGGTTCTACCTTCGGTAATTATTCTTTAACATAACGTTTTATGGTCCCGATTAAAAATAACAAAGGTGCTGTGCTTCTTTTAACCAGTGACAGGAATGGACCCTCGTAAGGGGAACTTGGATCCAAAAAGCAGAAGAACTAATCCTAAGGGGTTCAGGACATTGGCAGGTTTTCTCTTAATAATTGTAAAAGTCAGTATAGACTCAAAAACAACCAATGTCGTTACAGACGAAATTACAACGGAATTTAGGAAATAATTTGAGATGAATTCAAATGAAAACACAGCAGGGGTGGTGCCTGGGCGGCTTAGTTGGTTGAGCTTCTGACTTGATTTCAGCTCAGGTCATGATGTCACAGTTCGTGGGTTTGAGCCCCAGGTTGGGCTCTGCCCTGAAAATGCAGAGCCTGCTTGGGGTTCTCTCTCTCTCTCTGCCTCTCCCCCTCAAAAATAAATAAATAAACTAGAAAAAAGTACTTAAAAAAAATGAAAACACAACATCCTCAAACTTAGGGGATGTTATAAAAGCAGTGCTCAGTGGGAAATTTATAGCTGTAGGTGCCTATGAAAAAGATAGTTTTAAAGAGTTTATTTATGTATTTTGAGACAGAGACAGCACGGGTAGGGGATGGACAGCTCCACACTGCCAGCACAGAGCCCGATGCGGGGCTCAAACCCACAAAATTGTGAGATCATGACCTGAGTTGAAACCAAGAGTCGGACACTTAACTGAGCCACCCAGCCCCCCTTTAAAAAGGTTTTAAATCAATAACCTAACTTTAATGAAACAGGAAATAGAAAAACCATAGGGAGAATTACTGAAGCCAAAATTTGGTTCTTTGAAGATCAACAAAATCGATGAACTTTTAGCTAGATTGCTAAGAAAAAAGAAGCAAATAACTAAATTAAAAAAAAATGACAGTGAGGATATCACTGCTGACTTTGCAGAAATGAAAAGAATTATGGGAGAATGCCATGAACGGTTGTATGCCAAGAAATTAGATAATCTAGATTAAATGGATAGACTCCTGGAAACAACCCACTGCCAAAACTGTCCCAAAAAGAAATAGGAAATCTGAACGGGCCTATAACAAGAGATTGAATCAGTTATTAAAAACCTCCCAACAACGAATGGTTTAGGACCATATGTTGGTGAATTCTACCAAACATTCAAAGAATAACATCAATCTCTCTCAAAGTCTTCCAGAAAATAAAAGCGAAGGGAATACTTCCTATCTTATTTTATGAGGCTAGCATTGCCCGGATACCAAGGTCAAGATATGAAAACTACAGACCAAGATTCCTTACGATATTGATGCAAAAATACTCAGCAAAGTATTAGCAAATGGAATTCCACAGCATATTAAAAGGATTGTATACCAAGACCAAGAGGGATTTATCCCAGGAGTGCAAGAGTGGTTCAACATGAGTTCAATCAATGTAATACACCATGTTCATGGAATGAAGGAGTAAAACCCACATAATCATCTCAATCAGAAAAAGCATTTGACAAATTCCAACACCTTTTCATAATAAAACATGAAAAAAGCAAGAAACAGAAGGGAACTACCTCCACATGATAAAAGGTATTTATGAAAAACCCACCATTGTCAGTGGTGAAAGACTGAAAGCTTTCCTTCTAGGACAAGGAATAAGGTGAAGAAGCACTTTTGCTCCTGTGCTGGAAGTTCTAGTCAGAGCAATTAGGCAAGAAAAAGGCATCCAAATTGGAAAGGAAGAAGTAAAACTATCTCTTTTTGCAGACGACATGATCACAGATATAAAAAATGTGGAAGAATGCATACACATGCACACATATACAATGACTACTAACGCTAAAAAAATGAATTCAGGGAAGTTCAATTCACAGGAATTAACAGGGTTCAAAATAAACACAAAAATCAGTAGTGTTTCTGTATACCAGCAATGAACAATCTGAAAAGGAAACTAACAAAATGCTTTCATTTATAGTAGGATCCAAAAGAATGAAATCCATAGAAATAAATTGAAACAAAGAGGTGAAAGACTTGTACACTGAGAACTAAAAACATTGCTGAAAGAAATCAAAGACCTAAGTAAATGGAAATATATATCATGTTTATCAACTGGAAGAACTTACTATTATTATCATTTTTTAATGTTTACTTATTTTTGAGAGAGAGAGAGAGAGTGCGAGCAGAGGAGGGACAAAGAGAGAAACACAGAATCCGAAGCGGGCTCCAAACTCTGAGCTGTCAGCACAGAACTGGACGCGGGGCTCAAACTCACAAACCATGAGATCGTGACCTGAGCTGAAGTCGGACACTTAACTGACTGAGCCACCAGATGTCTTGAGACTTATTATTTTTTAAGGTATATGTGTTTTAATTTTTATTTATTTATTTCATAAAGAGAAACGTTTAATAAAGTAAATGCTTTTTTTTTTTTTTTTGAGAAGGGGGGTGGGGCACAGGGAGAAGGAGAAAGAGAATCTCAAGCAGGCTCCGTGCCTGGCGTGGAGCCCAGTGTGGGGCTTGATCCCACAACCCTGAGATCATGACCTAAGCTGAAATCAAGAGTGGGACCCTCAACCAACTGAGCCATCCAGGTGTCCCAAGTCAGCAGCACTTTTAACTAAATCTCTAAAAATCCATCTAATAAGGTATAAAATTTTAAAATCAAATTTTCAGAATTTTGACCTTTACTCAGAATTTTGTATTTTTTCTTTGAAGTTAAAAAAAATTGCATTAGTCAACACACAGTGTTATATTACTTTCAGGTGTATAGTACAGTATAGTAATTCAACATTTCCATACAACACCCTACGCTCATCACAACAAATGTACTCCTTCATCTCCATCCCCCATCCCCCCACACCCTCCTCTTTGGTGATCATCAGTTTGTTCTCTATAGTTAAGATTCTTTTTCTTAGTTCATCTCCCTCTCTATTTTTTTTCCTTTTGTTTGTTTTCTTTCTTAAATTCCACATATGAGTGAAATCATATGGTATTTGTCTTTCTCTGACTTATTTCACTTAACATAATATTCTCTATCGCCATCCATGTCATTGCCTATGGCAAGATTTCATTTTTTATGGTTGAATAGTATTCCGTTGTCCATATATACCACATCTTCTTAATATATTCATCAATTGATGGACACTTGGGCTGCTTCTATATTTTGGCTATTGTAAATAATCCTGCTATAAACACAGGGGTGCATATATTCCTTCTAATTAGTGTTTTTGTATTCTTTGGCTAAATACCCAGTAGTGTGATTACTGGATTGTAGGGTAGTTCTACTTACGACTTTTTGGGGGAACTTCCATACTGCTTTCCACAGTGGCTGCACCAGTTTGCATTCCCACCAACAGTGTGTGACTGCACTCACACATCCTTGCCAACACGTTGTTGTGTCTTGCGTTGTTGATTTTCGCCATTCTGACAGGTATGAGATGGTATCTCATTGTAGTGTTGAGTTGCATTTTCCTGATGATGAGTGATATTGAACATCTGTCGGCCATTTTTATGTCTTTTTTGGAGAAATGTCTGGGATTTTTAAATGGGATTTTTAAAATGCCATTTAAATGGGATTATTTGGATTTTTTGGGGGGTTGAGTTGATAAGTTCTTTATATATTTTGGATACTTTAGTGGATATGTCATTTGAAGATATCTTCTCCCATTCTGTAGGTTGCCTTTCAGTTTTGTTGATTGTTTCCTTCACTGTGCAGAAGCTTTTTATTTTGATGTAGCCCCAATAGTTTATTTTCGCTTCTGTTTCCCTTTCCTCAGGAGGCGTATCTAGAAAGAAATTGCTGTGGCTGATGTCAAAGAAGTTATTGCCTATGTTCTCTTCTAGGATTTTTATAGTTTTATGTCTCACATTTAGGTCTTTAATCCATTTTGAATTTATTTTTCTGCCTGGTATAAGAAAGTAGTCCAGTTTCATTCTTTTGTATGTTGCTGAGCAGTTTTCCCAACACCATTTGTTGAAGAGGCTGGGGGAGACTTTTTATTGTTGAGATGCCAATAATTCCCAAAGTGATCCACAGATTCAGTGCAATTCCTATCAAAATTCCAAAGGCTTTTTTCTGCAGAAATGGAAAAGCCAATCTTCAGGTTCATATAGAATTCAAGAGCCTCCAAGTAGCCAAAATCATCTTGAAAAAGAAGAACAAAGTTGGAGGGCTCACACTTTCTGATTTCAAAACCCACTACAAATCTGCAGTAAATCTAAACAGTGTGGTACTGGCATAAGAAGACACATGTAGACCAAGGAATAGAATTGAGGTTCCTAAAATAAACCTATACATCCAGGGGCAGTTGATTTTTGACAAGAGTCCTGAGATCATTTAATGAGAGAGCAGTAGTCTCTTCAACACATGTGCTGGGACAACTGGATAGCCACATGCTTTGATGGAAACCTTACTTCATACCCTATATAAGAATTAACTCAAAATGGATCCATGACCTAAATATAGGACCTGAATCTATTAAATTCCTAATGGAAAACAGGGTTAAATCTTCATGACCTTGGATTTGCCAATAGATTCTTAGATATGACAACGAAAGCATGAGCAACAACAAAAAAAATGCAGAAGTTGGACTTCATTTAAATTGAAAAAATTATGCTCATCCAAGGACAATATTAAGAAAGTAGAAAGACAACTTATAGAATGAGAGGAACTATTTGCAAATCAAATGTCTGGTGGGGATCTAGCATCCGGATATGTGAAACAGACTTACAGCTCAACAACAACAAAAACGAATTTAAAAATACACAAAGGATCTGAATACACGTTTCTCCAAAGAAGATATATAAATGGCCAAGAGTACATGAAAAGATGCTTGAAGTCATCACTTTAGAGAAATGCAAATTAAGACCACAGTGAAATAGCCACTTCACACCCACTAGGATGACTGTAATTTTTTTTTAAAAAGGAAAATAGCGGGGCGCCTGGGTGGCGCAGTCGGTTAAGCGTCCGACTTCAGCCAGGTCACGATCTCGCGGTCCGTGAGTTCGAGCCCCGCGTCGGGCTCTGGGCTGATGGCTCGGAGCCTGGAGCCTGTTTCCGATTCTGTGTCTCCCTCTCTTTCTGCCCCTCCCCCGTTCATGCTCTGTCTCTCTCTGTCCCAAAAATAAATAAACGTTGAAAAAAAAATTAAAAAAAATAAAATAAAATAAAAAGTAAAATAGGGGTGCCTGGGTGGCTCAGTCGATTAAGCGTCTAACTTCAGCTCAGGTCACGATCTCGTGGTCCGTGGGTTCGAGCCCCGCATCAGGCTCTGAGCTGATGGCTCAGAGCCTGGAGCCTGCTTCCAATTCTGTGTCTCCCTCTCTCTCTGCCCCTCCCCCATTCATGCTGTGTCTCTCTCTGTCTCAAAAATAAATGAAGGTTAAAAAAAAATTTTTTTTAAATAAAAAAAATAAAAAAGGAAAATAATAAGTGTTGTTAGAATTCTCATAGGTAGCTGGTGGAAATGTAAATAAGATGGTGCAGCTACTGTGGAAAACAGAAGTTTGGCCGTTCCTCAAAAAGTTAAACATAGAATTACCATATGACCCAGCACGTTCACCCTGAGGTATCTATCTACACAAACAGTTGAAAAACAGGTACTCAAACAAATGCTTGTACACGAATGTTCCTAGCAACACTATTCATAGTAGCCAAAAGGTGGAAACGACCCAGGTTGTCTGGATAGATGAATGGATAAACACACCGTGTTATATGCAATATATATATATATACAAGGGTGAAATACTAGCCTTGAAAAGGAATCACGTACTGATACTATGTAGATGAACCTTGAAAACACTATGCTAACTGGAAGAAGCCAGTCACAAAAGGTCACATATTGTATGATTGCATTTAGCTGTGTATGAAATATCCAGAAGAGATAAACCCAGAGACAGTGTAGATTTGTGATTGCCAGGAGCTGTGGGGGAGGGGAGAATGGAGAGTAAATTGCTTAATGAGCATGGAGTTATTTGGGGATGAAGAAAATGTTTTGGAACTGGATAGAGGTGATTGCACAACATTAAGAATGTCCTAAGCGCCTCTGAGTTGTTGACTTTATTTTATTTTATTTTTTTATGTTTATTTATTTTTGAGAGAGAGAGAGACAGAGTGGGAGAGGGGGAGGGGCAGAGAGAGAGAGGGAGACACAGAATCCGAAGCAGGCTCCAGGCTCTGAGCTGTCAGCACACAGCTCCGCACTCGAACCCACGAACTGCGAGATCATGACCTGAGTCGAAGTCAGATGCTCAACCAGCTGAGCCACCCAGGCGCCCCTGAGTTGTTGACTTTAAAATAGCTAATTATGTGTTATGCAGATGGCACCTCAACAACAGCAACTACCACAAAAAACCCCAAGTTTAGATGATTTACACATTTGATATCATTTAAATGCGAGGCATTTGTTCCTAGGAGGAAGAGGGTTTAAGTTTAGATCAGCAATATTAGTGTTTTCCCACCAAAACCACATAGAACACCTATGGCCAATGGCATTGATACAGGAAGCACACTCCCAGGGGTTCCCAGGGTTTTGTGCAATTTGCAGTGAGTTTCCTATAATTCCACCTCCCAGCTTTGTTACACATTACTCATGACATATCTCCCAGAGTTAAGGATCTGTGATTTAGGTGATGATTCATTTAAACTTTTGATCATGTGAAGGTGGCGGGAAGGGAACCACAAGTGTCGGGAGAAATGTTAGTGTAAAATGTTATATTTGTTTAGAGAGATTTAAGGAAGAATACAAACTATATACCCTAATCCCTCCACCCAGGTCACATCTGTTCCTGTGCGAAAGAAATACAAGGAATACTTTCTGTAGGATTACAAAATTCAAGTGATACAGGAAGTTACAGAATGAAAAGGGAAGGCTTCTCTACCTTGGACAATCACTGTTAATATGTTCTTGTGATTTTTTTTTTTAAAGCAATGTTTCATGCTTGTGTGTTTGTGCTTACACACATAGATTTAAACAGAAATAAAGAAAAGGGTGCCTGGGTGGCTCTGTCAGTTGAGTGACCCGACTCTTGATTTCGGCTCAGGTCATGATACCAGGGTCTTGGGATCGAGCCCCGCATTGGGCTCCAGGCTGAGTGTGACGCCTGCTTGAGATTCTCTCTCTCTCTCTCTCTCTCTCTCTCTCTCTCCCTCCCTGTGCCCCTACCCTGCTCATGCTCTCTCTCTCTCAAGAAGGAAAGAAAGAAAGAAGTCATTACAGACTCACATATGACTTTTTTTCTATTTTTCTGAGATATAATTCATATCTAACAATGTATTAATTTTAGGAGTATAACATAATGATTCGATATATGTATATATTGCAAAATGACCACCACAGTAAGGGTAGTTAACATCCATCGCCGTACATAGTTACAATTTTTTTTCTTGTGGTTTGAACTTCTAAGATCCACTCTATTCACAATTTACAAATATACAGTAAAGTATTGGTAACTTTAGTCACCATGCTGTGCATTACATCTCCAGGATTTATTTATTTTATAACAGGAATTTTCTACCTTTTGACCACCTTCCCTTACTTTCCCCACCTTCGATCCAGCCAACAATCTGTTCTGGCTTTTTTTTTTTTTTTTCAAACAGCGTATCTTGGAGCTCTTTTCATACATACAAGCACTACTGATATACGTCATTCTTCTAAATGGCTGCCTAATCATCATGATAATGATTAGCATTTATTGAACATTTGCAATGTGCCAGCGCTGTTCTAAGTGCTGTAGATATATTACCTCATTTAATCTTCACAAAAATCCTCTGAGAGAGAGGCCTTACTACTGATTTTACAGACGGGGGAGCTGAAGCCTGGAGAGACTCAGCAAGAGATTTAAATTCCTCATGTCTGATCCCAAACCCCTGCTCTGACCATGACAACAGTCGGCTTCCTTTCACAGCGCATGGGGGAGCTGGGGTTTACCATTATGTACAGCATCCATACATTCTTCTCCTTGATTGTTGTTTTCTGTTTTCATTTTGCCAAAGTGTTTGTTCCCTAAAACGTGTGCAGTGCATCTCATGCTCCAGCCCGTGACTTCTTGGGGTCTGTGTTTTATTGTTGTTTTTCTCCTCTTAAGAGAACTAGTGAATAACCAAAAAGAGTAAAACAATTATCATTAAGATTTGCAGACTTTTCCCCCAGAATGGCTACCAGCTCTTGATTTCTTGGCCCAGAAAAGAGAGTGTCTCTAATTTTTATAGCTTGGTGTGCATACAAAAAGAAATCTTTGAAATTTTTTTTAATGTTTATTTATTTTTGAGAGAGAGAGAGAGAGAGAGAGAGAGAGAGCGCAGGGGAGGGGCAGAGAGAGAGGGAGACACAGACTCCAAAGCAGCTTCCAGGCTCTGAGCTGTCAGCGCAGAGCCCGATGCAGGGCTCGAACCTATGAACCATGAGATCATGACCTGAGCCAAAGTCGGATGCTCAACTGACTGAGCCCCCGAAAAGAAATCTTTGGTGACCATTATTCTCACCCGTAGGGGCCTAGTTGTTCTTGTGGGATGCCGTATGGAAACACACTGTATTTGGTCTCTGCCTCACCTGCAGCACCTTGACTGGGTCCTTTGACCCTTGGGCTAGTGGGCTGTTGGCCGCTTCTTTCTTCTTTTTCCTTTATATGAGGTCATTGCGTCTCCCCAAACCGAGCTCCGGCTCAGCTAACAAACAGGTGTGACTTGGAACAGGTCAGAGGGTGGGGGTTGGGATGCTTTGTGAATTTGAGGCATATTAACAGATGAGGGCTATTTCGGAGATACGCGTCGGCAAGAGCAATTGTGTACTGGGGATTTAGGTTTTGGCTTTCGTGGAGAAAGAATAAAACAGATAGCGTGGTGATGTCCACCAGCCCGTTGGTACAGCGTTGCAGGAGCCCAAGCAGCCAGCCAGTGCGTGTCAAGAATCAAGAAAGAAGGTAATAGAAAACTCAAGGCTCCTAAACGTTTTTCCTTCGGTCAGCAAAATGGCAGGATGCTCCTGCCGTCCGTGTGTCCCGGCTGACCCTGTGTTCCTGGCCGCTGCAGATACAGTTTGCCGTTTCGATCCATTTAACAGGAAGGGATCCTGTCGTGTGGTGAAAATGCAGGCTTGGCATACGCCAGGGCTCTGGGGACTCGTTCTGCAATGTACAGGTCTTTTCTCGGAGAGGGCAGGCACACGAAATAGGGACTCTAAGCAGATTTGCCCGCATGTTTTCATATGCATCAGACACTTGGGAGGGTCTGTTTTGTGCCACTGTGGGCAAGGCACCAGATTTATGGGTAGGAAGCCAGAGTTTGAAATTAGCTGCTGTGATCGTATGGTTAAGTCGTGGAGGAGCAGAAGTTTGTGCTCAGAGTTCAGAGAAGGTCTGTAATATCTTTCTCGATCTCCAAAGTGGTCCAAACCACTAAGTGCAGAAACATACTTCCTTTGGCTCATCTGACCAAATTACTATCTGTAAACTTTTGGTCAGGTTGCCTCAGTCGAGCTGTAATCTTCCTGCCTGGTTGAGATAGAATCCGGTGCGGGAAGTGGGGACAGAGTATCGTTGGTCCCCAGACTCAAAACATGAACAAAGGGTCCAAGTTGACACCAGAATAATGATTTTACTCCTGTCTTTCCTACCTCATTGTCTTTCCTTGCACATTTACTTTTCTTTCAAGTTTCTTTTCTCTTTTTTAATTATTTATTTAAGTAATCTCTGCACCCATTGTGTGGCTTAAAGTCACGACCCTGAAATCAAGAGTCACACAGTCTTCCAAGTGAGCCAGCTAGGCATCCTTCTTTCTTTTCCTTTCCTTTCCTTTCCT
>NW_024412397.1:60204218-60282030 GCF_014898765.1 Herpailurus yagouaroundi
TTCCTTTCCTTGTCAAAATAAAGTCAATCAGTTGTATTGTTGTAAAGCTAGAATACAGAAGCAAACATTTGCTGGCAAATTAGAGGATGCACATAGCTTTCTGTAACTTAGATTCTTCGTGCATGCGTAGCAGTCATGCCTGTGGCCCGCAGCGTGGATGAAATATGCTCCAGTGTAACATGTGGCCAAGTGAGGGCTCCTGATGCTTTGGCCAGAGGCAGACGGACTTTGCTGTTGGCAAGGCCTGGACATCAGGCTGTGGAGATCTTTTCCAGGCGCTGCACGTCGACTTTTTCTAGGTGGGAGAACTCGTTATTCTGATGTATTGTTCTCCAACCACAGTGGTAGAGCAGCACATTATTAAGCTATGGTTTGGACGTGATGAAATAATACTTATGTCAGAAACTGACTTCAGCTAATGCGTATAAAAAAGCAATTGTGTGATGCCGTGACAGGGCAGTGAAGGGGTCGAATGGAGAGGAGAGTGGTGATGGTGTAATGTGACCAGGGCTTATCTAGAAAGTCCTTAGAGATGTTTCCTTTAGGGGGTGGGGGGGGGGCATGTCAAGCTTCACATGGGACAGTTTATACGAAGGTCCAACTTAAAAAAGATACAGGGTGTCTCATGGAACCTAAAGGCAGGAATGCAGCGGGGCCTCAAGATGATAGGGAACGTCCTGGGGTCACTAGCAGCCCTGGGGCTTGTGTCTTTGGGCTGCTTCCTTCCTTCTTCCGTCAGATGGAATGTAAAGATGGCTGCCCTCAGCTTCCAGCTCACGTGACACGGGTCTAGCTCCTGGGAGCTTCATCTCTGTGTGGAAGGACACACCGAGGGTCCCTTCCCAAGTGCTTGCTTGTAGTAGAAGTCTCTTTGCGGCACCAGCGAGCCTTTTTTGATGAACAGAAATGTGAAATCTGGTGATGTGGAGGGGGCAGCTCACCAGCTTGAGCATCCAGTAGATGTCTGGGTTTTGAGAACTGACTGATACGCCGTTCTTTTAAAACTGCAGTTTCTGCATATGTTTTATATGTTGTATACTATCTTAGTACAATAGCACATGTATACAGGTTGTAAGTAAATATACACATATTAGAGGATGTACGCAGTCGTCTTTTGTGGCTAGGGGTGTGCAATCAGAGCAGTTTGGAGACTCTTACTTTATGGAATGGTGATACTACATATTGGGTTTTCTCCCCCACAACATCTCTGGGAATATTCAGTGATTCTTACAAGGGACCGTTTCTATCTTGGGAAGTATAAACTACACATTTTCTTTCCTCTCAAAAACGGACTTCTTAAAGAGATCTGTCTCCACAGATCTCGAGGCACCCACAAGTGGAATTTCAGTGTCGGTACATGAAGTTCAAATGTGCACTGATACCTGTACATCTTCGTTGAGTGGAAAGTTGGCCAGCGTGTGGGATTACCAAGTTGTCTGTTCTTATTTGCATTCAATTATTTTTTTAATACCAAAGTTAACCAAAGGTGTTCATTTACAAGTTACAAACTGCCTGTTACTTCACTTTGAGATTTCGTAGCTCTGGACATTTTCCTCCCCAGTGTTTGAAGGTCCCACATACTGAGATTCTATAAGGTCTTAGGACTCAGATGTGGCCTGAAGATGGTTTAGTGATGGGGAAAGAAAGAACTAGGAGATGGAGGCCTGGGATTGGCCTTACCCCATTCCCGTGTGACTGTGAATTGCACTGGGCCTCAAGTTCTCCATCCATAAAATGGGAATAATGATACCTCAGAGTCACTATGAAGGTCAGACACAATAATGTGAGTCTGCTCTATAAGCCACAGAGCTTTTAGAACATAGGTTAAGGTAAAGACGGGCCATTGTGTTCGTTTCTCATGGACTTTTCAGGAGGGGCACATTCTCACACAACATGCTTGAGGGGACTTGTGGGGTGCCAAGGAACTCACCACTGGATCTGAGCAGTCACACCCCAGGGTGGGCGAGAGATTGTTCGCGAGTATGGTGCGTGGCTACTTGCCTCTCTCTGTCATGAAGGTGAATTCAAGACAAAAGTCCACCTCTCTGGGCCGTTAAGACCTTGAAGTCTGGATCCGTTCCTTGTTCCCAGGTTTGTAACCCGTGTACTTCTGGGACAAGAGGTATTCTATTGAATCTCCTGTGCCTAACATAGTGGCACTTATGGCTTAGACACGCAAGGTATGCTTAGCAGGTGGGAGAGAAGTGCATCATCAAACTTGTTTGCATCTCCAGGACTTGTCACAGAATTGGGAGCCCAGACGGTGTTCGTCACCGGGTATGGGATGGAGATCAAGAGCTCGGGCCTCTGAGCACAGACCCATTCAATTGCTGAACCTCCCTAAGTCTGTTTTCCCAACTGTGAAGCATGATAATAGTCTTTCATAGATCTGGGCTGAAGATTAAATGAGGTGATGCAAGGTAACAACACAGAGTCTAGCTTAACAAAATGTCAACTGTCATCACCGTCGTGATGAATAACATGATTAGTATGATTAAGAGCTCATCGGTGTTGTGATTTGGAACTTGGACGCTCAGAAGCTCCGTTTTCGCCTTGATGTCTTTAACTGTCTTCCATTCAGTTTTCCCTTGGTCATCCTTTGTGTTGCAGTTTCAACTTACCTGGACACGTGCAGTTGCTTTTTAGGGCAGGTTCAGTGCAGTGTCCTTGATCTTGACCTCTGTCTGTGGGAAGTTATTCTCTGGCAAGGTTTTAGGTTACTTTTCCGTGCTGGAGGGGTCGCAGGTGTTTGTTCAGACGAGGGTTGCACCAGAGCATTGAGGGCGTGAGGTTGACTCCACAAGTTCATACCCAGCGTGGCAGTGAAGAGCAGACCTGCAGTCACTTGCTTTCTTCTTGACCTTCAGCTGGTCTTTGAGTGAGGAGCAGTTGAGGATGCTATATAGGAGAGCATGTTTCATTCAGAGAGTATATTTCCATGGCTTTACTGTTTACTGTCAACACAACACCTGTTCAGGTTGTTCCTGGGAAATTTGTCCACATCTGAGTCTGTTTTTATCTGCAGACACACTTGTTTTCTCTCCTTTGGAGGATAAAAGAGCAAAAGCGTCTCATCTTTGATCTTGGAACCTTCGGCAGCGGTGACGGGGTGGGGGTTTCTGCTGACCTCTGCCTGGAGGCTGCAGTGTGGACAGGATTCTTCAGGGAGCTGTGATGTAGGCAATTTTGTGTTTCCTGGTCACATTTTTTTTTTTAATTTTTTTTTAACGTTTATTTATTTTTTTGGGACAGAGAGACACAGAGCATGAACGGGGGAGGGGCAGAGAGAGAGGGAGACACAGAATCGGAAACAGGCTCCAGGCTCTGAGCCATCAGCCCAGAGCCTGACGCGGGGCTCGAACTCACAGACCGCGAGATCGTGACCTGGCTGAAGTCGGACGCTTAACCGACTGCGCCACCCAGGCGCCCCCCTGGTCACATTTTTAAAAAATGTTTATTTATTTATTTATTTAGAGAGACAGCGTGTGAGCAGGGGAGGGGCCGAGAGAGAGGAGAGAGGGAATCCCAACCAGGCTTCGTGCTATCAGTGCAGAGCCTGACACGGGGCTCGATCTCACGAACCCTGAAATCATGACCTCGGCCGAAATCAAGAACCGGATGTTTAACCGACCGAGCCACCCCAGCGCCCCTCCTGGACACATTGTTAAGCTAATAAGTATAATATCTTAGCATTTATTTCCAAGGTGCATAGATTGAAAGTGAGGGTGGTAGTAATTCATCGCTTTTATTTGTATTTTGTAGTCTTTTAATCACTTGTGGAAGCACCGGTGGACATTAAGCTGGAATTCTAAACCATGAGGAAGTCAGGCTAGCATGATGGTGATGGGGGGATGTTTCTGTTCACATTCTGGAGGCCAACTCCCCTTCCTCGGACACATTCCCTTCCTTTCTTGCAAATGCCTTTCCTGATGCTCTTGTGATCATGAGTCTAGCCCTTGATCTAGCTGGCCTTCCTAAGTGTGGGAAGATTCCTAATACATCATA
Organism: Herpailurus yagouaroundi; assembly: GCF_014898765.1. NCBI lineage: Eukaryota > Metazoa > Chordata > Mammalia > Carnivora > Felidae > Herpailurus > Herpailurus yagouaroundi. The sequence goes on from NW_024412397.1 coordinate 60,208,224, forward strand.
GGTCAACACCGTTATTTATTTATTTATTTATTTATTTATTTATTTATAATTTTTTTTCAACGTTTTTTATTTATTTTTGGGACAGAGAGAGACAGAGCATGAACGGGGGAGGGGCAGAGAGAGAGGGAGACACAGAATCGGAAACAGGCTCCAGGCTCTGAGCCATCAGCCCAGAGCCCGACGCGGGGCTCGAACCCACGGACCGCGAGATCGTGACCTGGCTGAAGTCGGACGCTTAACCGACTGCGCCACCCAGGCGCCCCAACACCGTTATTTAATTGGAACCGCGCTAGGGTGAGGAGGATGGGGAAGTTGTGAGCAGACTGTCACGTCCCCAGCTTGCTCCTTCTGCAGCCTGCAAGTGTGTGTGTGCCCTGTTTGACGAAATCACAGTTGCTGTCAGCGAGTATCTTGATTAAGGGCTCGCTACAGGTAGTTATATTGCCCCGGGTTTCGGCTTGGTGACCTGCGAGGCCTTGAGTGTTCGTTCACGTGAGTGAGTTGTCTGAGGATGCTAACTTTTCACATTTATTACAGTCGGGATGTAGGAACTGTTCCTTTTGTCTGCCCTGCAGAATCGAGCAGAGAGTACAGGCTGAGCTCCTGGAGAGTCTTAGCACTGACATGATCGACTTTGGCCACCGTCACTTGTGGATTATACTGGCACACGGTAGGTGCTCAATAAAAATGCAGCCAGTGAAAGAGCAGCCTCCTAAATGGCCTTTCTTCCTTTGGTTTCCTTCTGATCCTCTTAAAGTGCCACAACAGGGTGGATTTCATTGGTTCCCACTTTCCTCGGCCAACTTCCGGACTCCTTAACAGGGTTAAGACCGCGCCCTTGGCCTGTGGATGCTCTGGGCTCTGTCTAGAGTGAATGATGCTCTGGTTGTTAAATCATCCTGACCTGACTCCTGCCGGGCTTCCCTCTCTCTCTAGCCTGCAGAACATTCCTTTGCATTCTCCTGCTCCTTTGTTTGCAGGTGCTTCTTCCTGGTGAGTGTATCAGCATTCCTTCAGGAAAGGGGAGCTACTATGGGACAGGATTTATTGCACTTTGTTGCCCTTGATATGAATGTGGGCAGTGCGGTGAGGGGAGGTCTGGAAGAAGGAGCTTGAAAATCAGACGAAACCCCTCGAGCCAGAGAATCGCCAGCATGGTGGTTGCATGGGGGCTCTCGCGGAAGCTCTGAGAAGCCGACATAGCCAACAGCAAGTGGCCTGCAGCGGGGTGGGGTGGCAGCTGTCTGTGGACAGCTGCTGAGGCTGTGGTTGGGAGAAAAGGCGGGTACAGAAGGGGGCTCTGCCGGGAACCTCTTTCTACCTGTGTGCTGAAACCTTCGGGAGTGTATAACACAATCTTGACTTCCTGCAAATTCCCTTTTTGGTCATTTCTAACCCAGAACCTTAGGGAGAAAGGGATCCTGGGAGATGTCGTCCCTGCTTTAAGCCAGGTTGACATTAGGGTAATCCAGGATGGTGCACGATAAGCCAGGGTCGCCGAGCCTGTGGGGGTGTGTACACACGCGTGCATGGGTGTGCATGTAGGCAGCTGTGCGTAGGCATACGCACATCTGTATGCATGCACACCTGCGGGTGTATGGTGCACGTGTTACACGCACACATGTGCTTCGCATCCGCTATAGGGAAATGTGTGAGAATAGCAGAAATAGGGAGATAGAGTCCCTGGATTTGAGAGCTTCTTTAAGCCAGTGGATCAACAGGAGAGGCCAGAGGAGGGGCAGAAAGGGCATCTGCCAGTCCCCAGGCCCTCCATCCGTATATTCTTGGGGGGCTGTTGGATCTTTGCCTCTGGAAGAAAAAAACCTCAAACGTCCACTAAATTGAATTCTTGGACAGACTGTTTTCTCCCCATGCTCTGTTCCTGTTGCTAGAATCCAGCTCCCCCACCTACCTTCCTCTGTTTTCCGGTCCTATTCCCTACCTTGCCTGGCTAATGCCTCCTTTTGGTTTCAGATGTAATGTCCCTGCCTCCACAAAGCCTTCCCTGATCTCTCAAATGTGGGTTCGATGTCCTTTTGTTTCCCCGTCATGGCACTTATCACGGTATATGACACTGTCCAGTTTATTTGTCTGTTCTTCACTGGTACAGGAGTTTCGTGCGGGTTGGGACATATGACCTTGCTGGGACTGATCAGCGGTCACCATTTCTTCCCTTCCCAGTGTCATACGGGGATAAGTGGCTGGCCTTCCGATTCCAAGTTCTGAGCTGTGCGTGCAAGCATTATGCATGCGAGCATGTGGGGGTATTGATGATTCACCCGTCCCCCTGTGGGTGTGGCCAGATGACCCCCTACTACTAGGCCCTCACTCTGAAAGTGCAGTACAGAGGGCAGAACCTCAGGTCATGTAACTTCTAACATCTTCAGAGTTTGCCAGATAGCCTTGGTAGATGGGGACAGGAAGTGGGGCAGGAGAAGATTAAGCAGAACTCATAATCTTTGAGGTCAAGCAGTGTGCGGATTAGAGATAAACCGGCAGTGGTAACTTTGTCCTTTCTAGGGGTTGGCCTCAGTGTTGCCTTAAACACAGATGTTCAGAGATTGGGGGGGGGGTGGTGGCTAGCTTGTTGCTCAGTATTCAGAAGGGAAGGGAGTCAGAGGGCGTATGGATTCAGCAGATCTTACAAATATTTAGGTCATAAGTGACAGAATCTAATGAGGGACCTTCTCACCAGAGAACCTTACCTACCCACAAAGGTAACGTGTGATTTTGAGGATGCCAGGTGGCTGACACCCATGAATCATCCTATAGAAGGGTGACAGGAGTGGAGATGATGGTCTTTGCATGTTGTGGCTTTGATGTGTTGACGTGTCTGTTATTAGGATTGTGTCTGTGTCTGAGGCCCCCTGGCTAGAGGGGGGAGGCGGTGGTTAGAAAGGGGAAGCATCAACCTAAGGTGCGGATTATCTAAAGCACAGAGGTGAGGAAATGAGCTCCCGGATGTGTCCTTCCTCCCTCGGGCTTCCCACAGAGCATGAACCATCCAGGCCATGGTCCATCTCCTGGGTGGGAGAACATTCCTATGCTTCTCCCACAATGCCTCGTCATGGCTCCTAAGGACCAAGTAAGGGTGTGTGGATGGAGGAGGAGGAGGAGAGGAACTGAAACAGTCTCTGCCTCCTCCCACTGGTGTTGGATTCCCTGTTGACTCACTAGGTGGAAGTGATACCAAATGAAGGAGAAGGTTTCTAATGAGATGAAAAGATGCTTAATAAAATGAGGCAACCCTTCACAGGGAGCTGTGTGAGTGGTTACTCCAAACAACTGTGAAATGTCTCTAATGAGATCTTAAAAGCAAATTCTGAAGTCCCCAGTTCTCTGCTCTCTGATCTTGCATGCTGTGATCTTTCCCCCAGAGGTTTACCCTTGAGATTGAATTTTTGCTTTACATTGTAGCCCTGTGTCCACCATAACTTCATTGGCTGACTTTGGGGTTATCCTCAGTGCTTAAATCACTCTAAAACAGGTTTTGTCAGTTTAAGTAATGTAATATTTTTCCTTTCTCGTGGCCCTGAGAGCAGGTTCCTGGAGGAGTACTCAGAATCACTGCTCTTGGGGCAGAGCCTCGTGAGTCCCACACAGCTCTGCCGTCATCCCTTGGGGGCCAACTTCTCATACTCCTGATCTGCCCTTAACTTTCATTTCCTGCTCTGCAAAGTAGGCCTAACTCTACTTCATTAGGGTTGCTGCATGGGTTAAATAAAATTTGTTCAGAGTCAGTGCTTAATACACATTGTCTGCTACATTTCTATTAGTTATCCATTGCTGTGTAACAAGTTGCACCAGAATCTGACAGCTTAAGACAACATGCACTTAATTGTCTCACGGTTTTGTGGGTCAGGGATCTGGGCACAGTTCTACGGGTCCTCCGGGCTCTCTCGCTGGTTTCTGGCGGGATGCAAGGCTAGATATTTTATGAAATGAGTGGATTTTCTCCCCGGGAGGAGGGAAGCCTATGTCTCTGTCATTTGTTGAGTGACCCATCTTGCCCAACTGAGAGCCCACACATATGTTGCTTGTGAGGAAGGAAAGGTGGCCAGAAGACAGTTAGTTCCTTTGGTAGGAAGTATGATATAAGTAAACAAACAAAAAAAAAAAAGTGTTAATTTTTTTTTTTTAAACAGTTAAGATCACACCTTCTAAGACTCATTAGATAAACTGAAATTTCTGCTTAGCTGCACAGAGTTTGTACATTGGGACAAACTGCTCTCTCAAAAATGCCAAGAAGCAGCGGGGGCTGTTGTAAGAATAACGGAAGTGAAGGAGCTATGGAACTTGCCCTTCCCCTTTTAAAAATTGTCTTCCTTCTTCTTTTCCCTCATTCACTTATCTGTAAAGTAAGGCGAGAGGAGAGGGGGTGATCTGAGAGGATTTCTTTTTTTTAATTTTTTTTATTAAAAAAAAATTTTTTTTTAACGTTTATTTATCTTGGGGACAGAGAGAGACAGAGCATGAACGAGGGAGGGGCAGAGAGAGAGGGAGACACAGAATCGGAAGCAGGCTCCAGGCTCTGAGCCATCAGCCCAGAGCCCGAAACGGGGCTCGAACTCATGGACCTCGAGATCATGACCTGAGCCGAAGTTGGACGCTCAATCGACTGAGCCACGCAGGCGCCCCTGAGAGGATTTCTTTAAGAGCCGGGGGAGGAGAGGGATGGAGTCTCTGGTGCTCATCTTTCCTCACTCCCAGTGCGTCACTGACTCTGGCTTCCCTGGAACTTCTAGAACATTCCTCTGCCACCAGCAGGGCCGAGAAGACACTCTACTGTTGGGGCCAGAGCACCCATGCCTGACCGTTTTCTAAACTTCAGAGCCCACCGGATCTGCCACCTCTGGAATCATTTGGTTGGCTCAGCCGGTTAAGTGTCTGACTCTTGATTTTTGGCTTGGGTCATGATCTTACAGTGGTGAGACTGAGCCCAGAGTTGGGTTCTGTGCTGATAGCATGGAGCCTGCTTGGGATTCTCTCTTTCTCTCTCTCTCTCTCTCTCTCTCTCTCTCTCTCTCTCTCTCTCCCCCTCCCCCATTCTCTCTCTCTCTTTCTCTCTAAGTAAATAAATAAACTTTAAAAAAAAGTGGAAAGAGGACAATATTTTTAAATATTATAAATAGTTTCACACTAGCATTAGTTTCTTTGGAGTGTATGATGTCCCAGAAACATGGCCATCTCTTCTATTTAGACACTTATCTAAGAGTCACAGAAGATCTGGGATGGAGTCTTAGCCTCGACACCCATGTCCTTGGACAAATTGCTGTGATTTCCTCCTCTGAAATGAGGATGCTAAGACTTAATCAAACGTGACCAGAGATATGAAGGGACAAGGCAGTTTAACCTTTCCACAGACAGTAGAAACCGACCCACAGAGGATGTAGATTATAGAATTGTCAGACATGGACTTTAAAATATGTAAAATATAAATATGTTTCATATGTTCAAGGAAATAAAAGTCATGATTTCGAGCAAGGAATTGAAAACTTTATAAAAAGGAAAATTTTACGAAAGAAAAAAATATAATAAATTGGGGCTCCTTGGTGGCTCAGTCAGTTAAGTGTCTGACTCTTGACCTCAGCTCGGGTCTTGAGCTCAGGGTCGTGAGTTCAAGCCTCATGCTGGGCTCCAGGGTGTGAAGACTACTTAAAAAAAAATACAGTAATCGATATTGGGAAAGCGATTAATGGGATCACCACCATGTTAGCTGCATCTGTAGAAAGAACTAGAAATTAGATCAGAAGATCTCCAAACTGAAACTCTGACAAAAAGATGGGAAGGAAAAGAAAAGAATGTAAGAGATATGTATGATAAGGTGAAAAAGTTTAGTATAGGCACAACTGGAATCCCAGAAGGATAGCAGAGATATAGTAGAGCGGAAGCAATACTTGATACCTTCCATATGAAATGCCTAGCTTGGTGCCTGGAACTCTCTATGTGCTCAGTAAATGTCAGCTTTTCTTATTGCCCATATTACTATTTTGCTCACTCCTGCTCCCATGAAAGATTTGTGCTCTAGGGAGTATTGCTGGCGTCCAAATCCACTAGACCATTTGTTCAACAAGATCTCCTTAGTCTCCCAGGGCGTTCTGCTTGCACTGAAAGCCTGGGTGTCTACTTGCCACTGTCTGAAATCCCCAGTTTGAAATTAGAGTAAGTTTTCCTGTGGAAACAATAGGTTATCCTATAGATATAAACAGACAACGGTTTCTTCCGCCGTGTAGAGTTCAGCGGCGAGTTTGGGAAGTAATCTTTATTTATTTACAGCATTACTTCCGCGGAAGAATGCTGTCCTGACTTCCAAATGATTAGCCAGCAAATACAGTCTTGGAACGTAGCCATCAGTCATCAGTCATGTATTGGGGGTGGCCTGGACAATGACCTTGGTCTGGTCACTCTAACCTCCTGTCTTTGATTCCGTTGTAAAGTTTAAGCCTAATGTGAGTGTCCTGGCTGTAGGAGTTGGGCTTTATCTTTCCATCTCCCATCCTGGCATATTGCTGACCACACAGGCAGTGAATAGACTGATGGATGCACGGCTTCTGGAGAGACATGGTTCGGTCAGCGAATATAGCCCTGGAAGTGGGGAAGGGGTGTCTGAACCTTGATGATGCTTTTACTAGTCGTAGGACCGCAGGCAATTCCCCTAACCTTTTAGTATTCTATTTTTTAAAAATTTATTTACTTATTTTGAGAGATAAGAGAGCACGAGCAGGGGAGGGGGAGAGACAGAGGGAGAGAGAGAGAATCCCAAGCAGACTCCACACTGTCGGCGCAGAGCCCGACTTGGGGCTGGAGCTCACAAACTGTGAGATCATGACCTGAACCAAAACCAAGAGTCGGACACTTAACACCCAGGTGCCCCACCCCTAACCTTTTAGACCATGGTTTCCTTACATGAGAAGTGTGGACAATGCCATCTGTCCTCTGCTTTACAAAGGGCTGTTGTGAGGACCCCGGGGAGATAGAGTAAGTGAATATGCGTGTCTGTTCCCTATTGAACCATCTCATTATCTCCTTGTGGGTTTCATGCTCCTCATTTCTGCTTATTTCTTTCAGTTATCTAAGAGGATATTTTTAACATCTCTTCTGGTCACTTTTTGTATCCCAAGCAATGACATCTTATTCTCTGTATGTATACTTTCCATTATTCTCGTATACATCTAGAAAACTGCGGACATTTCCAAGCTAGGTTCATTAGTGCCCACGGGGCATTGATCTAAATGCATAAATTCACTTAGCGCTATTTACATGCTTAACATTATGTCCATAAGCATTTTTGTCCCCATGAGGTAGGTAGAGAAGATAGTTTAGTGACTCTCAGACTCAGGACAGAACCGACCTCTTTCAATATGAAAGATTTCCTTTTGTCATACATGTAATTAGGTTCTCTTTGTAAATGGATTTCGAGATGTTTGTTGTAACACAAATCACTGACATGTTTCAAAATAACTGTGGCCGAAGGTATGGCAAAGTTATTTGTGGGAATGCTTAGGGGCTTTTAATTTGTATTGTATTCATCAAATAATTGTATGGTATTCTTTCCTAAATACGGTGGAATGCCTGTAGTTGAATTTTCTTGCATTGCTAATTCACTTGTTTCCTAGAACGTAGCGTAAAGGCTGAGATTTACTCTGCTTGGAGAGAGGTCTCACACCATCAAAGGACATCTTGTAGAATGTGTGGTAATAAAACAAGCATATTATAGACTTGAGTCTAATGATTTTTATTTTATTTATTTGTTTGTTTTTGCTTTTATGGCACTTTTTTTTTTTTTTTTTTTTGGTAGTGATTACTGTGATTTACAAATATTGAACCCTTTTCTTTTCGGTGCCAAAGAGATTTAGGGCTCCGGGGCAAACAGGCCCATTAAATCTGTAATCCCAATAAAGCTTTAAATGTCATCCAGGAACAAAGTACTTCAGTTCTCCCATGGAAAGAGTGTTGTAGGGACAGAACTGGCGTCGTGGAAAGAGTATTGTAGGGACAGAACTGGCGTCGTAGGGACAGAACTGAAGTGATGCATGAGAGATCTCCAGGGAGCTTACAGGATGCTCCGGGGGTGATGTGCAGTGTTTTGGGCTTGAGTCCTTAGGCTGGCCAATTCAGGTTTCACAGAAGCAGTGACCTCTGTTGTAAGGGGTGTGTGTGATTGGGTCTTCTGCAGGTTGCTCTGACATAAACCTCTGACACGCAGAGGAGTGGAATGGGGGTGTGTATCCTTTCCACCTTAGCCAAAGCTTTAAAAAAAAACAAACAAACTTGGTGGGTTCGTATGGAATTTGTACGGCCTTTCCGTGGGGTTTCTTTGGAATTAGGTGCAGACTGTGGAGTTGCGCGGGTTGGGATATGCTTGACAGGGGTGTATTCCTTTGTGTCAGCTCCTGTTCTCTGTTCTGGGTGGATCTGGGGTTTTGGGCCATGGGAAGGACAGGTGGTGCCATGGGGGAGCCCTGGCCGGGATAGTGGGGACCTGACCGGCTGACATGGGGCGTGCTGGTGAGGCCGTGGGCCGGGCGCCCTATAGTCGCAGGAAATGGACGTTCTCTCCTCCATGACCTCCTCTCTTCAGTGTCGGCAACACACGCTTCCTTCCCCATCTGCCCCAAAGTGGAAGTAATAAGCACGTAACACTACCCCAAATCACTAGTGGCTACTCTCTGCATCTTCCTGTGGTTTGTCTCCACAAGGCCATCTCAGGCGCTCAGGGTGGTGTGTCCAGTGTCCCTGAAGAGACCTTTGCTCCCCTGGGTTGGTCTCTACGATGCTTTTGACTTCGCTTACCTTTGGGGTCAAAAGGTCAAGCCATTTACCATCCCATGGTTCTCCCTGTGCCTCTCTCTTTATTTTGTTTCTCTCCATGCATCAAATCTGGCTGGCCTCCACGGTCCTCCTAAAATCCTAACTTAGCTCCCTATCAACGTGTAAGACACTCAGGATTTTTTAGAAGTGTGCAAGGCTCAAAGGCCGAACACTTAAATAAACGGATGACTGAATAAAACAAATAAATAAATGCAAAAAACCCTTGCCATGTGGGTTCTCTCTAAACCCTAGAGACAGGTGCTGAAAGGATCATTTCCAGAGTTCACATTATGGACAAATCGTATTCTGCCCCTTTGACATTTTGGTAGGTGTGAAATTAAAGCTTAAGAGATTACTGTCTATACCACAAGTTATTTAACTTAGAGTGTGTTTTTTGGGCCATTTCTGATTTTTATAAATAATACTTCAGTGAAATTTTTGTGTTTATTTATTTTTTTCTTCTTTTAACTATCTTCTTAGGAATGGAATTCCTGGGTCTGTGATTCTTGGTATTGTCTCTCATTTCCTTTCCATAGAAGGCATGTTGGCTTATAATGCTGTCACCAATGTGCGTTCCTTCTTAATTTCCAGAAAAAAAAAAAAAAAAACCCTGCCTACTCGTAAAGACATCTAAAACACCCACAGGACAGTGCTTAGTGAGTTTGGAGAGGAGGAGAACGTAGGAGCATGTTGACTGTTGGGAAGAGAAGGGCAACGGTAGGGGATGGCCATTTGTTCTGGAAACACACCTTGTTTGAGTCCTACGGACTGCCTGCAGAGCTGGGCTGAAGAGATTTGGAGGCCTTTTTCAGGTTCAATAAAATAACATGTCCTCAACTGATTAGTGATGTCTTCCATTAGAGCAGGATTAGCAGTGGTGCTAACGTTGCCTCGGACCTTCCCTTCTTTTTCTGGAGACGTAGGAATGCTTCCTTGAAGCCTGTTGCAATAGTCCGGGAGTGAAGCAAATGGATGCCTCGTGTTTTACGTGATAGCAGCTGCAAGTTTGTGGTTGGTGATTTCATAACTACAGATTTACGTGTGATTAATAAATGTGACAGTTCGAACAGCAGAGACTGTCACGTTAGAGTAAGTGGTGGTTCTCAGGGGATTGCATTATTAGCCCCAGAAAATATCTTTTAAGGGGTGCATTTCCCTTTTAAGAAGATGGAACCCATCGCTAGGCCTCAGCCTGTGTCTGATATCAACCACACAAACGAGAGTACAACAAAACACTGATTACCCCCAAGGGAGGATTCTACTAAACCTCATTCCTGGTTTGTGGAATCAGGACTGGTTTTATTCTAGTGCTTCTTCAGTAGCTGGTGGTATGTCCGCCTTTTATTACAGGTAAAAACCCCAGCAGGTTTATTTGGAGGACACACGTTGCTACAGTGAAAGGCAGTAATACAAGTCCTCCTTGCGAGTTCTAGAAAATGGACTTTGTGGGCAAGAAACTTACATTTGCCAGGGAGGTTGATTTGAACCTGGTAAGAGCCTCAGGGGGATTTCACCGGAGCTCAGAAAATTAGGTTCTGACTCGACCAGCCAGCTGTGTGACTCTGAGGAAGTCACACAGCTTCCTCTTTTGCAAACCTAAGAGACTGGACACGATGGACTATGCTAGTCTCCTAGTCTTACGAAATGGAAAAATGTCGGCAGAGATGAGTTTCCTTCCGTCCGTGTAAGTCCACTAAAAATAAAGTAGCCTTTGGAGAATGGTGGGCAGCCGTGGTCCCCCTCTCTCATCCTCTCTCTCTTCAGATGCCCTTCTTCCCCTGGTATGCTTTCCGCTTTTCCTGCTTTAAACCTTTATGTTATCCCATGCGACAGTCATGACTCACTGGCGTTTTCCTCTTGCGGTTGTGTGTCACCGTGCCAGCGAGGTTCCTGCAGGAAAAGGAACTCCCAAAGCCCAGTGATTCATGACACGGCCCTGTCTCCCGGAGGCAGGCTCCCTCAGCAAACCTGGAGCAGGGCCTTCCCCTGGTGGCCAGCTGGGGAACAGCTGGCCACTTCTGGAGCGTCACAAAGCCACTGGCCACAGAAGATTACTTGAAGCAGTTCTTTGTAAGAACACCGCCTTTTCTGAGACCGACTAAAACCTTGCCTATCCTTTTGTCCTTTTATTTCTTTTCCTGTCGAGGGAAATTTTGAGAGTGAGTTTGTAAAAAGAAAAGAAACACTCAGTGTGTTTGGCTGGAAAATGAACTATTCAATCTGAATTTGAGCAGGCTTGCTGCTTTAACTCTTCAGAAAAGCTGGTATTTTAAGCCCGAGTTATCAGTAGAAGAGGATGAGTTGAAAGGAATCATTTCCAGATGGCTTTTGAGTTTTTTCATCCTCAAGGGCATTTTGAGGGTTCGCCTTGCAGGATCATGGGGGCTGTTGGGGATCTGGAGCTGGTTGTTTTGAGCAGGGCCCTTGGGTAAAGTGAAAGGGTCGACACCCAAAACGGGCTTTCTAGAGCAGAGTCCTCACTGTGACATGCACAGTCTCGCCAAAGCCCTCTAGGCCGAGGGCCAGTCACAGAGAGTAAGTGCCACGGTGGTTACAGGGGGTAGGGCCTCTGGGGGCTGGTGAAAACTGGAGGTATTCCAGAGGGGTGGTTTTTCTCAGCTTGGAAGCAGGGTGAGCTTGGGGGTAAGCCAAAAGGACACCAAAGAAGGCCTGATCGGGGCAAAACTCGGGAGGGGCGGATTTGTCACCTGAGCCCGGGGCAGAGCAGTCCTGCGCACCTGGGTGTGCGGGTACCCCCTCCGCCAGGCACCTCTCCCGGCTGTGGGAGGACCAGCGAAGAGCCGGAGAAAGAGGATTCCTATGCTGTGGTCTCGAGATGCTAGAGAGGGAGGGGACAGGCGCTCGCATCAATCTGCCTCCCCACCATGGGTGGGGTGCACAGACGGCAGAGATGAATCCTTTGGCATTCCTTGTGAGATAATAAACCTGAGACCTGTCTCTGCGGGGTGGAGGAGTTCCGACTGTGAGCTTGGGGACATAAAATATGTAAAAATACAGATCAGCGTGGTCAGCGGTAGCCATCTACCCGGGTGTTTGCAGAGAGCAGTTCGCCTCGTGAGACTTCAAGTTCGCCTCGTGAGAGCATGAGAGCGCGTTTTCCTTCTCTTCAAGGGCAGGGCAGCACCACCCCTGGCTTTTCAGTTTCTCTGGGGTTGCATGGGCCGAAGGGACTGCAAGATCCCCTCCTCCACGGGGCAGGGGGGTGGGGCAGAGGGTGGTTAAAAGCAACCGAGATGAAAACAACTGAGTGGAGTTGTGGGTTTTGGGGAACCGTGAGGCATGTTAGCCGGAATCCATGCGGAAGGCTCAGCTCAGAAATAGCAGCGGCATATTGATCTGGAATCCGAGGAGCTGATGTTTTAATTCTGTCGCCACCTCTCTGAACTCTGCGCGTCGCTGTGCATGCTGCCGATAAGCGGCTTTGGGGCTTTTTTTCAGTATGGCTCATAACCAGTGAAGGCCACTCTCACTGGGATAGGACACCTTTGGGACAGTGATCTTCTGATGAGTGTCACAAGCTGGGGCCCCTCTTGCTCTATGTTGGCTGGAATTGTCCCCTAAGCACGGGGGGTGAGGAATAAAAATAACTCAGCTTTCCAGCTGGTATTTCAGATCTCACTTCACATCACAGTGTAAGGAAAAGCACGTTTTCCCAAGTTTCAGCATTTCCTCCGGGATCTTTAGGCTTTCAAATCTACACCTTTAATAGAGGAGAACCATACCGCTATTTGTTCTTCTTGGGCTATGTCTTGTTTCCCGTTCACTTATAGACCTCAAAATGTCCCCATGATCTTTCAGATAAGCAACGTGTTGAGGAGGCCTTCTCTGTGTCAGTAGTCTGTGAATCTGGCGTCTTTGTGCCTTGCCACCCCTCTCAGAAGAGCAGTGACCTGCAGCTGAGGCCAGTTGCTTTGTTCTAGTATGTTCTACTTTCTGGGCAATCTCGGATTTTACCTTATACCTCTTCCTTTGAAGTTTCCACTTCTACCATCGTATTGTTAATCTCTAAGGTCAGTCTTACTCTCTGAATAATCTTCTGAAATAGTATCCTACTCTTTTTTTGTGTGGGTATAAACATCTGGTCTTTCTTAGCTGAGCGTTTATTTTTAAAAGATTAAAATGTGCGCTGAAAGGTCTGTTTGCACTGGGGTTTGTAGACTGGTGCAACATGGCTTTTAGTTGGGTGGCTCCAAGTATCAGGATCTGTAGGATTTTCCTCTTACCCGGAGGGGACTCCTCACCTCTTCTGTCTGGGCTCACAAAGGGCAACGGGGGTCGCAAGCTCCCAAGCCCAGCCCTGTCTGATACAGATTTACTGGAGACCCAGCTCCCACCTCCTCCTGGGGTTCAGGAGGGTCTGGCCTCTGGTTTTGTGGCCAGGGGCACCAAGGGTATGTTTTTGTGCAGCCTTTCAGCTGATGCTGTTTTCAGCCTTGTCCTCCAGTTCCTGATTCCTTCAGGGATTCTGTGGCATGAATTGTCTTGCTTCTCAGTGGCTCTCCTCCCTGGCGGCCCTGAGGGCTCCAGCTGCTTCTTTCGCAGTGACCACTTGGCCACATGCTTTTGGTTGACGTCAGTTGTCTGGTGTTGTCTCGTCTCCAGATTTGTTTGACCTTGTGAATTTGTACCTTTTATTCCTTAAACCATTTGACAAGGGTTTTGGAGGGAGTGGATATAAATGCATGTGTTCCATTTCCAGTATATAATAGACCTCTATCCTAATCAGCTTTAAAGAATTATTTAACAGGGAAAGCACTGAGATGAGACCTTTATATAATTAAGCAAAATTGGAGGTTACTATGCAGCCATCAGATTCTGAAGAAAAAGTGCTAGAAATGCAGAAATTAGCATTCATAGGTCTTGCAGGGTGATACCCAGAAAAATAGATTACATAGTTTTCGAGTGTTAAGGTTTCGAACAAAATCAGTTCTATCTCTACCAAAACAATGTGTTGTGTTTACCATACTTCTCCAGGCCCTTTCAAACATGTTCAAATTTCTGGAAATACATATATTGTAACCATGCCAATTCTAGGTTAATTATTAACCTAGGGGACGTGTTTCTAAAGCTTATTTTTACCATACTTCTTTTCTTTCTATGAAAGCAATACAGTTTCATTATGGAAAATACTGGTAAGAAACAGAGGAGAGTATCCTCCCCTACTCCCACCAACCAGAAATAGCCTTTCCTGCTCTCTGGTTCTAGGTGTATTATACTAGGTTAGAACTGATACCCTTGGTCTTCATGGCTCTGTCCTCATTCTTTTCCAGGACACCGGGGTTGGGAAATCAAGCATTGTGTGTCGATTTGTACAGGATCACTTTGACCACAACATCAGCCCGACCATTGGGTAAGTTCCCGTATGTTCTCCTCTTTCACATTTCTTCCCTTCAAAAGCACTTGGAGAGGTCACTTTGTGCCTGAGCCTGCAAGCTGGTGCAACATGGCTTTTAGCCGGGGCAGGGAGTTTCCAAGTATCCAGATCTGCAGAATCTGAAAGCAGTTTGCATCCCAGCCAGTGAGAATCAATCCCAACTGTAAAGACTTTGAAGGAAATGCAGGGACTTTTAGGCAATGTGTCCTGCCTCGCTGTCCCTGTCAGTAATTCTTTTTTCCTAGCCAACCGTCCTCTTAGGCTGCAGCCTAAAACCATCAACTTCATCTCCAAGAGCATTACTCTGCAAATCATGCCAGCTTTATTTTGAGATGGACAAATCCCCAGAGGTCCTGCTCTAGGTACCCTGCCAATAAACCTGGAAACACTGTCTGCTCACACAGCACAGCTGTCCATGCAGTCCGTGGGGCAGATTGATTTTCTTTTCTGGATTAATCAAATGTCATTCTTATGCTTGGGGAGGGGAGGTGGATTATTCACTTCTGAGACCCCAACCTTGGACTATGGGAGCATTTTCCTATTCCATTTTCCCCTTCCCTACAGACGCTTTTGCCAGATGTGCTTGGCTGGGCCGTTTTGCAGGTGCTTGGTTTTTCATTCTCTTAGAACTTGGCCTCGCTGATTTTTCTCCCTGAACATATCATGCTCTTTGCGGAGAGCAAAGGTTTTATTTTGTCTTCAAGGGAAATGTGTGTTTCTATATTTTAGCAAGGATTGACGAGGACAGGAGCGATCGTCTCTATCGCTTGTAAGTGGAGAAGCTCCAGCGGTTGGTTGATAGGCCAGTGGTTGGAGTGGGGTAGGTGAGAAAATCCACTGCCTTTTGCAATTTAAAAATGGCTTAAAGAAACACGTTCACAAATATATGCGTCAAGAACTGTGACGGCAAGCTAAGAAGTTAGCTGTGCCTGGTTTATGGATGCTGGTAGAGGACACACAACTCCCGGATCAGACACGGGGAAAGTAGCAGTTGTTGGAATATCATCAATTTGTTGGTTCTCCGAGCACTAGTCCTGTAGTGTAACGTGAAGAGGGTCAGATGACGCCCTACATGCAGTAGGTTGAGTCACAAGAGAGGACCCCCAAGTGTACAGATCCATAATAGGATCTTTCATAATAGGCGGTAAACATGTCTGTGCTTCGCTCCAGAGGGAGACCTTATTTCTCCCCTCCAAGGCTATTTGCTATACAAACATCTTTGGAAACACAGTCTGGAAAAAAGACTGTGCGTCTGCTTGCACAATGTGGACAACGGTAGAGATCCGTGGGAGTTGTCTCCCGACATAGGCACTTCTATAGATCGGGGACAGTTTTATAGAGGAAATTCTTTTTATTCTTCTCTGTGATGTACTTTAAAAAAAATTTTTTTTAATGTTTATTTATTTTTGAGAGAGCAGGGGAGGGGCAGAGAGACAGGGAGACACAGAGTCTGAAGCAGGCTCCAGGCTCTGAGCTGTGAGCATAGAACCTGACGTGGGGCTCCGAACTCACGAACCACAAGATCATGACCTGAGCTGAAGTCGGACAGTTAACCGACTGAGCCACCCAGGTGCCCTGTGATATACTTTTATTCTTCTTAATTTTCCAGTTTTGTGTGTTTAATAAAAGCCAAACCCCTGAGAGTGATTGACTCTGAGTGTGGTTTTGGAAGATGGAGGAGACTCTCACCTTTTACTTTTTAAACTTAAAAAAAAGTCATTTTTAATAACCAATCTGTATTCCTTTTGTAATGATTTTTCTAAATAAAAAGGTTGGGGCGCCTGGGTGGCGCAGTCGGTTGAGCGTCCGACTTCAGCCAGGTCACGATCTCACGGTCCGTGAGTTTGAGCCCCACGTCGGGCTCTGGGCTGATGGCTCAGAGCCTGGAGCCTGTTTCCGATTCTGTGTCTCCCTCTCTCTCTGCCCCTCCCCCGTTCATGCTCTGTCTCTCTCTGTCCCAAAAATAAATAAAAAATGTTGAAAAAAAAATTAAAACAAATAAATAAATAAATAAATAAATAAAGAGGCAATGCATGTTCTTACCATAAATTATGGTAAATACATAAGTGTTCAGCATGACTTTTACACATAGGTGTAAGCATCCTTGTGCCTCTAGTAGGCATATCATTTTGGTCATAGCATCTTGGTCAAAGCAAGCCATAACGCCAGCCCAGATTCAAGGAACAGGAAATAAATTCCACCGCCTGGTGGGAGGGGCGGCATTCAGAGGGAGGGTGGTAGCCGTTGTGGAGATAACCAGCCAAACCCTGTTAACTCTGCTTTGTCTAATAAATATATTGTGGTGGTTTGGGGTTTTTAAAAAAGTATGTATTGTGTGGAAATTCTGTACTTAATGGTCATTTTTTTTTCTGTAAACCTAATACTTCTCTAAAAAAGTAGTCCATTAACTAAAAAATCATGCCTTCATTCCTCAAATTATAATGCTCATTATGAAAAATTCAGACCATCCATAAATATGGAAAACAGAAAGTGAAACTAGAGGATTTTACTAGCTCTCTGATCCCATTTTCTTCATTAACATTATCATTAGAGTCCAAAGTGCATGTTAAACATACTTCCTGTAGGGGCGCCTGGGTGGCGCAGTCGGTTAAGCGTCCGACTTCAGCCAGGTCACGATCTCACGGTCCGTGAGTTCGAGCCCCGCGTCCGACTTCAGCCAGGTCATGATCTCACGGTCCGTGAGTTCGAGCCCCGCGTCGGGCTCTGGGCTGATGGCTCAGAGCCTGGAGCCTGTTTCCGATTCTGTGTCTCCCTCTCTCTCTGCCCCTCACCCGTTCATGCTCTGTCTCTCTCTGTCCCAAAAATAAATAAACGTTGAAAAAAAAAAAATAAACATACTTCCTGTATTTTCTATGTATATGCAGGTATACAAATACATAATTTCTAAAACCAAAAATGCCAACGCATTCTACCTGACACACCACAGCATACATTTTTTTATCCTCTAAGTCTGCCTTATTTTTCTTTCATGAACACAGATTTCTTGAAAGACCATGAATGGAACACTTTGCATACTGTCTGTGCATTTCCTTGACAAAGTCAAGATTAAAGCCTAATTTTTCAGTTTATAAAAGTTTATGTTCATTCTAAGAAAACGCCCAGAATTTATAAAAATTGGAATCATAGTATACATATGGTTTTAATCCAGTTTTCTACTTAATATATTTTGAACATTTTCTTATAATACCAAATAATCTTCAGAAATACGATGTAAATACTATTTTCTCTGATTATAAAAGTATCATATACTCGTCCTAAAAAACAGAAAATGAAGAAAACTGTGAAGAAAATATAAAAACCACCCAGAGGGGCACCTGGGTTGCTCAGTCGATTAAGTGTCCAACTTCGGCCCAGATCATGATCTCACGGTTCGTGGGTTCAAGCCCCTCTGTCAGCACAGAGCCTGGAGCCTGTTTCGGATTCTGTGTCTCCGTCTCTCTCTGCTCGCACTCTGTCTCTCTCTGTCTCTCTCCAAAATAAATAAACATTAAAAAAATTTAAAAACCACCCATAATCAGCTGGTATATTTTCTTCCAGTCTTTTTGCTATGTGTATATAAAATCTTTTTTTAAATTCAACATTATATTGTGAATTCCATGTTATTAAATGGTCTTTAAAAACAAGGATATCCCCCGCCTCGGTGTTAGGAATATAGAATTGACATACATCATTGTATAACAAAGCAAGGATTTATAATGGCTGTATTTTCCATTAAAGCCATTTAGGTTATTTATAATTTTGTTTTACCTTTTAGATAATGTATGATGTACGTCCTGGGGCATAAATACTTGCATGCACCTCTGATTATTTCATTAGGTTACATTCATAGCAGTGGAATAATTTAGTCAAAGAATAAGAACGTATTGAAGGCTCCTGATGGATATTGCCAAATTGTTTTTCAGAAAGGTTGTCCTTATTTTTCTGTATACTTACCAGCTTTAGGTCTTACCTGAAAGATAGCTATCTCTATCTCTATCTCTAGAGATATCTATATCAATCTAGAGATAGAGATAGAGATAGAGATAGATATCATCCTGAATTCCATTATTTTCCTCTAAACTTAAAGCTTACGCATTTTCTCATACCTTAAAATTTCTCCATAAATGTAGTGGTAAGTGCTTGTAGCATTCAATTATGTGCCGATCTGCTTTCTTTCTACTTCATCCTTCACTTTTCCTCTGGAGTCCAGATTGAGATGGGCTCTTCCAGTATTAATCTGTTGTCCTTACCTGATGCTGTTCAATTCCCCAGTTTAAAAACCCACTCAAAATGTATCCTCTCCTCTGGGATTTTGAGAAAATGTTCTCAAACTCCAGCTTCAGACAAATAAAGTTAGCAAAGAACATACACATTTCTTGGAAGATGTTCTATATAGGTCGCGGTGCTTAGCCTGCAGCTGGTGGGTTTGGTGTGCTGAGAACCTGGCTTTTAGATGCGTTTTGTTTAGCTGCACAGTGCTTTAAAATTTTTAAGCCAATAGCGAAGAATTGGGAGATTTTTACATAATAAACTTGCATTTCTGGCTTCTCTTAAAAAAATCTGTAGACTTGGCGCAGACATGCTCACGTGGCAGGAGCCAGCTGGACTCGAGCCGCAGGCGCTCCGTGTGAGTGGGCGGGCTCTCTCCTTTCCGTGTCGCTGCCGCTGTTTAGCGTCACTATTATTTTTATCATTATTACGTTTACATCTAGCCCGCGTGGCTCATTTATATGGTTGCTCCCTGGTCCCGTAGACGCTTGAGTTCATGCCAGGCCCAGGGCCTGATTTTTCACAGTAATGTCGCTGGCCCTAAGAATCAGAGCAACGCAGTGACTTGTTTGGGCACATACAGCCAGCGAATAGCGGACATAGGACTCAGACCCAGTGAGTCCACTTTCAAAGTCCACCCTTGTTCTTCCCGCTGTGGTCAAACTACCACTGGGGAAAGGCTACAAAGTGCCATTGTGTCAGCAATGGAAAGCACTCATTCTTACGGTCTCTTGTGACTCACAATGAAAAATCTTGGCTTTGCTATTCAAGCAGATTGTGTTGACATCTTGAACATATGTGTGTGTGTGTGTGTGTGTGTGTGTGTGTGTGTGTGTATCTCCCTTTCTGTTTCGACTTTTACAAGGTAATTGTGTGAATTCTCTGCCAGATTTTGGTTCCCACAGATAACGAAGTCAGTTCAGCATTGCCAATGCTACCCCCTCGACCACTCTGAAAGATAATCTGCAGAGACGAAAAGATGCTTGGGGTTCATAAGATTGAATGCTAGCAAAGAAGCTGTTAAGAAAAACCCTGAATAACCCAAGGAGCAAGGATTGTGAGCTGTAATTTCAAATATTGGAAGACTGTTCTCGTGGCGGGAAATGAGGAGCAGAGAGGGGTGTATACCTGTGCATTTGTGTGTATGTGTGTGTGTTAATGTACGTATATATGTGGTAGGCATTACGACTCTACTAAAGCTGTTCTGCACAGACTTACTGAACATCAAGGGGGAATTTCACAGATGTCATTCCCACATTTGATCCTACAACAGCCTTCTAGATCATGCAAAGTAGATATTGGTTCTGTTTCTCAGGTGAGGAAACCGAGGGGCTTTCTAAGTGCTCATTCCACCTCGCTGGCATTGAGGACAGTCCTCTGCATTCTGTTCCTGACTGGGCTGATAGACTCTTGACCAGGGACAAGGCAGTCTTTTGGGGCTCAGATTCCACCCCCCCTCTTATCTGTAGAATGAAAGGGTCAGCCTGGATATTTCATGTTTTTTCCATTTCTAAAAGTCTCTGATTCTAAGATTTTATTAAAAAAAATTTTTTTTAGTAACATTTATCCATTTTACAGAGAGCTTGAACAGGAGGAGGGCAGGGAGAAAGAGAGGCACAGAATCCAAAGCAGGCTCCAGGCTCTGAGCTATCAGCACAGAGCCCAACACAGGGCCCAGACCCACAAGCGCAAGATTGTGACCTGAGCTGAAGTTGGACACTCAACAGACTGAGCCCCCTGGGTGCTCCTCTGTTTCTAAGATTTTATTTTATTTTATTTTATTTATTAAAAACATTTTTTTAAATATTTATTTTTGAGAGAGACACAGTGTGAGCGGGGAAGGGGCAGAGAGAAAGGGAGACAGAATCCAGGCTCCAGGCTCTGAGCTGTCAGCACAGAGCCCGACACGGGGCTTGAACCCACAAACAGTGAGATCATGACCTGAGCCCAAGTCAGACGCTTAACCGACTGAGCCACCCAGGTGCCCCTGTTTCTCAGATTTTAAAGGCATGAACTTAGTTTTCTAAGCCTGAAAACTTTTTAAGGGCAGGGTTGATGTATTATTTATCCTAGTGCCTAGAATATATTGAGGAATGAATGAAAATCTGGCTTACCTCAGAGCTAAAACAAAACCAAGGGTGTTTATGGAAAGAATTTCTAAACAAAGTTAAAGGGTGAAGGTTAAGCCAGAAAAAAATATTATTTAAAATATACTATTTTAAGAGGTAAGCATAAAGTACTCAAAAAGTGAATAAGAAAAGGGTGAACATCCCAACTGAGAAGTGGGGAAAGGTCACGAACTAAATATTTACAAAAGAAAAATACAAATGAGCAATAAACACTAAAATGACGTTCAAACTTATAATAAGCATGATAAAAATGGGAATGATGTATCATTTTCTCCCAATCATGCTGGGAAAGACTTGAAAGATGAGGATTGGCTGGGGAGAAGGTCATCTTCTGCGTGGTCATGGGTGCGTAGGCTGGTCTCACCCACAGGGTGTCATGTCTGTTTCTGAGATTAAATCTAAGGAAAGAGTTGTGTAAGGACACAAAGATGTAAGTAAAGGTATTTATTTAATCATTGTCATATCGTGGAAAATAGGTGACAAAAATTATCTTCAGTGGGGGTAGTGGATAAAGCCATAACATGGTGTAAAATATTTAGTCATTTTAGGGGTGCCTGGGTGGCTCAATTTGGTTGAGCCTTTGACTTGAACTCAGGTCATGATCTCACAGTTTGTGAGGTTGAGCCCCACAACCGGGCTCTCCGCTGTCATCTCAGAGCCTGCTTTGGATCCTCGGTCCCCTCCCTCTCTGCACCTCTCCTGTTCGCTGTCTCAAAAATAAATATTAAAAAAAAAAAAAAAAAGAAGAAGAATATTTTGTCATTTTAGATAATGATGTTGATCCATATTCACAGAAATGGAAAGGGGTCCATGATACATAGAGTGGAGGGGAAATAAAATGTATACAGAGTATGATCAATTATGGAGTAAACATTGTATAAAAATAATTTGGTTGTGTACCAGCTTACTAGCTGATTGTGGCTAGGTGCTGACATGGCAGTTGATTTCTGTTTCCTCCTTTGCTTTCATTTTTTGAGTTTCATTTTTGTGATGTACATATACTGCTTTTATAATAGGAAAAGTAACAAAGGTATTTCCATTTTTTAAAATATGTTTACTCCTATCAGTAGTCCTTGCATATTTTAAGCACTTTATAAGAGAAGACCTCATGGGACAGTTGTGGTTTTGGTAAGATTGGGTCACATCACTTAGAAAAATGCTTAGAATTTCCATTTAGTGCGATCGTAGATTGATAAATAGAACTGTTAACTTCTGGTGTGTGTGTGTGTGTGTGTGTGTGTGTTGTGGGGGTCGTGTGGGAATTGCAGGGACATATGCTTTTCTGCCTGGGACACGTGTAGTTTGCCTCGTAGTCCTGGGGAAAAGTAGGAGAAGTTGAGGAAACCTTACAGGCAGGGGGGCTGAGTGGTGCAGGATGAACTGCGTACTGGATACGGTGGTCGGCTGGGCCATGGGACTCAAGAGAAGACAGCCTAACACCTTAACCCTAAAAACTCTACTGTGCCTCTCCTGGGAATAAGAACATAATGAGGACACCGGTATCACACCTGGTGTGATAAATCAATTAATTTTGATTTAATGATAACATATGACAGATAGTCTAAGTATAAATGTTTCCAATTGTCCTAAAAATGTCTTTCAAAGCTATTTCCCTCCTAATTCCAGATCCAGCCAAGAGGCATTTGGTTGCTTTATCTCTTTGTGTTCTCTGAATCTAGATGGTAGAACAATCTCCCTGCCTTTTGTTCTGTTTGCTTTTTCATGACTTATTGAAGCATTCAGGCCGGTTGTAGAATGCTTGTAGAATTCTTGTACAGTGCTCCACATTCTGGATTTGCCTGATTTGTTTCTTCCTGATTAAATTCGGGTTAAATGGTTTTGGCCAGAATGCTGCACAGGTGATGTGTTCGTCACGTCAGGAGGTTATCACGTCTGGTTGCCCCACTGTTGGGGATACTCGTTAGTTTTTGATGAAGGGGGAACTTTATCTCACAGAAAAAAAGTCAAGGGCGTAAACTTTCCACGTATTGTATCTTTACATCTTTCATGAACATGAAGGAAAAGTTTATTAACAAGAAGTACACAAAAGAAAGTATCAAGTGTTTCATTATCTACTGAGAGTTTCAAATCCTTCCTTTTTCTTTCTTTTAATGGAGAAAACATATATATTTGGTAAGCCACCAGCCTTTATCCCTGCGTGTATAGAAGCAGGATGGGAATGAGATATCGTATTTTATTAGTTGTAGCTAGTGTTGGATGCATAGCATAGGTGAATATATAAGGCAGTTTTCTGTTTGCGCCATTGCAAGGCCCAAAGTGTGACTTGCCCAGATATTAGCTGCCCTTGTCACTCTTCATTGTTGTGATAATAAGTTTTTAAAATCTGAGGTTTTATTTTTTTTCCTGAGATTTGGGGCATATTATCTTAGAACAATTGGACGTATTATCTTAGGACAATGTTTTTGGGAACACAGTGATTTGAATGCATTCTTTGCTTTTTTAAAGAAGTTTTCCTTCCCTAACCTAAACCTTCAGCTGGACTAACAGAAAATGTAGAATTTGGGGCCGGGGGTGGGTGATAAGACTCTAACAGCCCTTCTTTCCTCTTGGTGGACCCAGGAGGGAGCTTATGAGGTCTTGCTGAGGCAAGATTAACTTGTCTGAACAAGGAGCCTCTGTCCAGATTGTAAGGGCACCTGGTAACGTGGAGATGTTGATTCTCTTTTTCAGGGCATCTTTTATGACCAAAACTGTGCCTTGTGGAAATGAGCTTCATAAGTTCCTCATCTGGGACACTGCTGGGCAGGAACGGGTAAGTGTACGTGGTTGTTGGCTTTCTAGGGAAAATACTGAGCCTGGTTCCTGAAGGTTTATTTGTATTTGGCAAGATTCTTGGTTGCACGCGACCAGGAACCCAGCTTCTGTGATTTAATCAAAAAAGGAAATGTGCTTTTCCACTGTGAAAAAGATGTATGGGGGTGGCTCTCTTGAGGTAGGGCTGAGTTCAAGTCCTCCAAATGTATTGTCGGAGGCACCCAACTCCATTCATTTTTCTTTGCTTGCTTACCTCTAGACTGGCTTCATTTTGAGGCAGACTCACCTCCTTCCCTTCCCCAAGGGTGGCCAGGATGGCTCCGTCGGTGACTCCACGCCTGTATTCTGCCACCTGAGCAGTCCCACAAAGGACAGTACCTCTTTTCCGCAAGTTGCGCCCCATGTTTCAGTGCCTGTGGGTTCTCACGGGCCGGGTTTGGGTCACGTGTTCCACTCTTGAACTTGATGCTGTGTAGCAGCATTTAAGGGATATTTGGCGCTCCTATTTGTAGAGCCAGGTAATACACTTACCCCTAGAGGTAGGGCTGCCATCAGCCGCACCTGAGCCACACTGGTTGGAAGTCTAGTAGGCTTAGTTACCCAAGGAAAATCTGGGTTCCTTTACTGCACAACGGGCCAATGGACATCGGTTTACTAGAAACAGCCAATGACTTGTTTCTTATTCTTTTTTTTTTAATATGAAATTTATTGTCAAACTGGTTTCCATACAACACCCAGTGCTCATCCCAACAGGTGCCCTCCTCAATGCCCATCACCCCCTTTCCCCTCCCCCCTACCCCCCATCAACCCTCAGTTTATTCTCAGTTTTTAGGAGTCTCTTATGGTTTGCCTCCTTCCCTCTCTGTAACTTTTTCCCCCCTTCCCCTCCCCCATGGGTTTCTGTTAAGTTTCTCAGGATCCACATAAGAGTGAAAACATATGGTATCTGTCTTTCTCTGTATGACTTATTTCACTTAGCATAACACTCTCCAGTTCCATCCACGTTGCTGCAAATGGCCAGATTTCTTTTCTTTCTCATTGCCAAGTAGTATTCCATTGTATATATAAAGCACAGTTTCTTTATCCATTTGTCAGTTGATGGACATTTAGGCTCTTTCCATAATTTGGCGATTGTTGAAACTGCTGCTATAAACATTGGGGTACAAGTGCCCCTATGCATCAGCACTCCTGTATGTCTTGGGTGAATTCCTAGCAGTGCTATTGCTCTCTTATTCTTAATTCCTTTTATGTGCTGAACATATTTATGGGGAAGATTGTTTAAAAAGCTTATGTTTTTAGATTTTAATGTTTATTTTTGAGAGAGAGAGAGAGAGAGAGAGAGAGAGAGAGAGAGAGAGAGAATGAGAATGAGTAGGGTTGGGGGGGGCAGAGAGAGAGAGACACACACACACACAGAATCTGAAGCAGGCTCCAGGCTCTGAGCTGTTCACACAGAGCCCGATTTGGGCTCATGAACCTCGAGATCAAGACCTGAGCCCAAGTCGGACACTTAACCTGCTGAGCCACCTAGGTGCCCCTTGTGTTTTTAGATTTTAAAAAGTGAGGTAATACCAGCACAGACTGTCTATAATAGGATATTCATATAATAACTAGGGTGTATATTATCAAAGTCGAAAAGGGTGGTCAGGGTAAGTGACACACAGGGATTACCAATAACCTGCCTTCACTGGGAGCTTTCAGGCTGCTCCAAACTTTCATCGGAGCTAATGATCACGGAGTAAAATAGTAAAATGGTCCAAGCTCACTTGTCACCTTCTCTACCTACCCTGTTTAAATAATATCACTTCCCCCCTTTCCTTCCCTGCTCCACTCCATTTTTCTCCGCAGCCCTTACCACCTGCTAATATGCTATTTAATTCACTTACTGATTCTGTTGATTGTCTCTCTCTCAAAGGAAGAGAATCCGGGGTTCGGGATAATGCAGCATTTTCATTATCTGCTCCTAACAAATCAAGTGTGCGTTTCTATAATTTTCACTTCCTATAAATCCCCGTCCCAGCATTTGTCGATTAAGGCTACTCCGGTGTTCAAGATTTCTTTCTTCTTAATTAGGACGAATCTCGTGGCCTACAAATGCTAACCTCATTAGAACATCTTCTATTTTGCTGCTAAATTGAGAGCACCAACTTGCACACACGAAGCTGCTGCCACGAGCACCTCTTTAACTCTGTGGGTCAGCTGTGCATGCTGCCTCCTGAAATGAGGTGATGAATCCGAGGAAGAAATGTCTGCTCAGGGATCTCTTCTTTACGTATCTTCCTCTTTACATACTATGTATGCATACTTGTAGTACGTAGATCTGCTAGGTTTTTGGTTGGGGGGGGAGGGGTTTGGTTTTTTGGTTATTTTAACTGAAGCAGAGGCTTTCTTGCTCCCATTTGTACTTTTGGCCATGAAATAGTTGCTTTTAATGTGCATAATAACTCACTTTTACAAATAGCTGGCTTCGTATTAGAAGTATTACTGTTTCTACAATTGGTGGGTCATTCCTAAGGGCTTGCTATGTTTCATGCCCTGTTCCGAATGTTTTCCGTGTACTAATAATGCACTTAGCCCTCTCACGGCACTCTGATGTGGGGACTACTTTCATCCCTATTTATAGGTGAAGTCACTGAGGGGCGGAGAAGTTAAGTAACTCGTTCAAGATCACACAGCCAATTAGGCGTAAAGCCGAAATAGGAATCCGGCAGTCTGGGTCCCGAGCTTTGTAGTTCTGTTCCGCTAGAAAAATCACCCAAAAGCCATGCGGCTGAAAGTGAAGTTGGCCAGAATCCCACCACCCAGATATTTGCACCGTTTTTTTAATTTATTTTTTTAGTTGAGGTATACTTGACGTACAATATTCTGTTCATTTCAGGTGTACATCGTAGCGATTTGATATTTGTATACATTATGAAATGATCCCTACAAGAAGTCTAATTTCCACTATTGACATTAGATGATCATTCTTCAGATATCTCACTATATGTGTTGATAACTTCATATTAAAGGGGTCATGGTTCTTTATAACCTGCTGTTTTCACTTGATAACAACGGTATTCCTGAAGAGAGATTTCTGTATGATCTAAACAGAGTATTTGACATTCCCTTACCTATTCTTTTTTTTTTAAATTTTTTAATGTTTATTTACTTTTTGAGACACACACACACACACACACACACACAGAGTGTGAGTGGAGGAGGGGCAGAGAGAGAGAGGGAGACACAGAATCCAAAGCAGGCTCCAGGCTCTGAGCTGTCAGCACAGAGCCTGACGTGGGGCTCGAACCCACAAGCTGTGAGATCATGACCTGAACCAAAGTCAGATGCGTAACTGACTGAGCCACCCAGGCGCCCCTCCTTACCTATTCTAATATAATATTCAAGTGTTTGACTGCTTTTGATGAAATCTGATACTCGAAAGTGACGACTGTAGTTTGTAGCTTGACTCACTGACCATCTCAAAGCAAAATAGCAAGAGAAAATTTTTCGTATGACCATATTTCTAATTATTCTAATTGCTTTTCCTAAAATTTGTTAGAGGTTATAGGCATCTGTGACTATTTTGCTATGTCTGTAATTTTAAAAGCATAGTATTGTATAGATTATTATATTATACATGTTACATATTATATGTAGTATTATTGTGTTAGTGCTATATGTATTCGGAGTATTATCTATTATTATAACGGTTAGTATTATAGGTGCAAGGTTTGATTCCATAGTAGTGCTTCAGGGAAGAGGGACTGAGTTTTGGATGATAACTTCAGGTGGATGCTTTTTAGAATCTAGATTTGTGGAGAGCGGGTGAAAAATGTCTGTTCAGCCTTTGTGGTCATCGATTCCTCTAACCCTCAAAGGCCTGATTTAGTTATCCTCAGACTGTCCTTGTCTGGTGTCCCTCCGTGCAGTCTCGTATCTCTCCAGTGATGGCAATTTTTCAATCATTTTGGCAGCTTGTTGCTGGATTTAATCGTGCTTGTAATGACGTTACCTAATGTTGGAGCTAAAAATACATTCCCTGCTGCTGCTTGTGCCTCATGCTATTTGTTCTGTCTCATTAATTGTTGGAGTCCAGTGCACTTTATTATCCCTCCTTATCTGTGTAGAAATCTGCTGCTGTTCTACTAAGTCTGTGTAATTTTAAACAAACAAAATCTCTTTGGATTTATGGTTTCATAATATAAAGCCATAGACTTCTGTGTCCTCAAAGGGGGATAATGCTCAGGGCAGTACTTTGCATCAGTATTTGTTTACTTGTGGGACGATTCAACCAAGTTCTGCCTCGCATACACAATATTAACTCTGGACTATATTTTGGCACAAATTCATACTCTTGAAAAATTACTTTTCCGTCAGAGCACTGGAAATGTAAAAGGATCACTCTCCTCCTCCCTCTCTTCGTAGAAGGGAGTGTTCATTCCTGATAATGCTTTTCATTCAACCATATATGACGGCCATCTTAGGATTCTTTCAATGGCAAATGCTAATCCATAGACTGCCTCTGTAAGAAAGTGTTTGAAAATTTAATCATTTTCAATTAACCAGATGATTGCTGAGTCCAATTTGTTAGAAACGTAACGTTTGGAAGATTTGTGCTTCCAGTTTGTTGCAACCAAGAGGGGTGTCCAGGGGGCGAGAGTGCCACTGCCGTGCCCGTGTTGTAGTATCAGTGCGGGCTTTTGGGGGTTTTCATCCTTTCTTCCTGGAATGAGTGGTTCTGGCTTCTGCTTTGTGCCAAGCTGTGACAAGGACTCAACAGTAGGTTAGCAGATGCCTCTGGAAAGATGTACACAGGAGCGGAAGTGGTCCCAGGGGGGAGAAAGGAATTTATCTGCCCAGCTTCGTCCTCCTGTCTCCCACTAGTCTGGGTTTGGGATTCTGTCCCAATGTGGCAGCACATCCATCTTTCCCGTTGGGTTTCCTTTTGACTCCCTTCTTTGTTTTTCCACATAAACTAGAATATCCTCATTGTTATTAAAAATGCCTCATCGGGGCGCCTGGGTGGCGCAGTCGGTTAAGCGTCCGACTTCAGCCAGGTCACGATCTCTCGGTCCGGGAGTTCGAGCCCCGCGTCGGGCTCTGGGCTGATGGATCAGAGCCTGGAGCCTGTTTCCGATTCTGTGTCTCCCTCTCTCTCTGACCCTCCCCCGTTCATGCTCTGTCTCTCTCTGTCCCAAAAATAAAAATAAACGTTGAAAAAAAAATTTAAAAAATAAATAAATAAATAAAAATGCCTCATCAGTAGGAAATGCAACCTTCATGTTCTAGTTGTCTGCTTCCAAGTCATTCTGTTTTTGCTTTAAAACACTATCACAGGGGCGCCTGGGTGGCGCCGTCGGTTAAGCGTCCGACTTCAGCCAGGTCACGATCTCGCGGTCCGTGAGTTCGAGCCCCGCGTCGGGCTCTGGGCTGGTGGCTCGGAGCCTGGAGCCTGTTTCCAATTCTGTGTCTCCCTCTCTCTCTGCCCCTCCTCCGTTCATGCTCTGTCTCTCTCTGTCCCCCAAAAAATAAATAAACGTTGAAAAAAAAAAACACTATCACAATCCATAAGATAACTCCCTTAAAATGTTGGTGTCTTGGAATAATTTCAGGCTTCATTTTCTTGATCTGATCCATCAGAGCAATATTACTCTAAGAACCTAACATGAACAGATATTAACATCATCTTATTCTCTTGTTTCACTTGGGTTGGCTGTCTGTCCACCCTAGTGCCTCAGTCGTAATGGTTGCATTTATAAAATTTGGGTTTCAAATGCACCACTGTCAAATTCCACAAAGGTGAATTGGTAGTTCTTTTGTGAGAATGAAAACTCTCCCCTTACTCTACTTAACACATCTTAAGTTAAATAGATTGACTTCTGAAATCAAGCTCATTGTTATATATTTTTTAAGATGAAATTGAAGAACACACATACAGGCTAAAAAATAGCGCCCCCCCCCCCATATTTACCAGGAATTATGGAGCTTTGAACTTAACAGTAAAAATAACATGATGCAAAGATTTGTGTAGGAAATTACATAATTTATTACTAGTGTCTTTTTTGAGTTATTTATTTATTTTAGGGAGACAGCGAACAGGGGAGAGGGGCAGAGTGAGAGCGGGAGAGAGAGAGGGAGAGAGAGAGAGAGAGAGAGAGAGAAAGAGAGAGAGAGAGAGAGAGAGAAACCTCCAGCAGGCTCCACGATCAGCATAGAGCCTGACGAGGGGCTCAATCCCACAATCCCTGGTATCATGACGTGAGTCAAAATCAAGAGTTAGACACTCAGCTGATGGAGCCACCCAGGTGCCCCTTTTTTGGGTATTTAAGAAAATTGACAAAACACTGGAAATGAAAGAAATGCCAAGTAAGAACAAATTGAACACTATACGGGACTGAGTAAGAGAATATCATCTAATAAAAGATTGAGCTATTGTAGAATTCTAAATATGATCTTAAATAAACACAACTTTATGTAGACTTTAGAATACCATTATTAACTGAAAATGACACGTTTGTTGTGTGTGAATTCTTTTTTATCTCCGTATTTGAAAATATTCTTGTACTTGCAGAAAAGTTAAAAAATATTACATGAGCTCTCTTGCTGAGGTGGTTCTGTTTCAAGGTGTGGGTCTGTGCGCTGGCAGGGGGGACTTTGCTTGCTTGTTCCTTCTGGGGTTAGAGAGACAACATCTCCCTGAGGAAGCTCTTCTCAGGCAATACAGAAGCATGAGGGACAAAGGGCAGACGTGAGGCCTCTTCATGCTAGGGTTAGAATGGGCACATGTCACATGGCCTACATCCCATTGACCAAGGCAAGTCACATGGCAGAGCCCAAAGTCAAAAGATAGAAACATGGCCTTTAGAGGAAGTGCAAATACTACATTGGCATAAACAGGGCATGAATTCATGGAGAAGTGAAGAATTGGTGGTCGTAATTTTGTCTTCCGTAGGCATCTGGTTCTCTTGCTCTGTGTACCTTGGAGGCTCAACTTCTCCCAGCCTGGAACTTCTTTTCAGACATCTACCTCCATCTTTTCCCACTGAACTTTACTTTTACACACTCTATGGTATTTTACCCAAAATGAATTTCCTGTTAAGAAATCTGAAATTATAGAAATGTTTGCCCCCCTGTGGCTTTTAAAATACAGCTGATCCTTGAACAATGTGGGGGTTAGGGGAGTTGACCCCTCGCAGTTGAAAATCTATGTATAGCTTTGGACTCCCCCAAAACTTAACTACTAATAGCCTACTGTTGACTGGAAGCCTTACTGATAACATAAACAGTCAATGAACACGTATTTTATATGTAATATACTGTGTTCTTACAATAAAGTAAGCTAGAGAAAAGAAAATGTATTAGAAAATCATAGGAGAAGGGGCACCTGGGTGGCCCAGTCGATTAAGCGTCTGACTTCAGCTCAGATCATGATCTCACACTCCGTGAGTTCGAGCCCCGCGTCCGGCTCTGTGCTGATAGCTCAGAGCCTGGAGCCTGCTTTGGATTCTGTGTCTCCCTCTCTGTCTGCCCCTCCCCTGCTCATGCTGTCTCTCTCTGTCTCAAAAATAAATAAAAACATTAAAAAAATAAAAAAAAAAAAGAAAATCGTAGGAGAAAATGCGTGCATAGTTCTGTACTGCAAAAACATCTGCATTTAAGCGGACTTGTATAGTTCAGACCCGTGTTGTTCAGGGGTGAGCTGTATATTCATTACTTCCTGGTGCCTGAGATGGTCCCTCTCTGTGTTTCTGAAGACAGCCCACTGAAGATAGCTGTGGTGTGAAATTCTCTGTTTACCTGTTCCTCTGGAACTCTTTTCCTGTTCACTCTCTCGCCTGTTCTAGACTCGCTCAGTGCTTCAGTCTCATAAGCTTCTTGTTTTCATTGCCCAGTTCACCTTGAAAGCCATTGAGCCATGCTTTCATCTTTTTTTGGATAATCCATCCAAGAGTTCTAGTGGTTAGAAATAAAAGAAGCTGATAAACGCTTTTGTCTATATTTGTTTCTGTGTGGATTATCAGCATATAGAGTACTACCTCTAGTGTTTTTTTTTTTTTTTTTTGAGAAAAAAATTTTAGTTTATTTTGTTGATTTTGAGAGAGCAAGAGTGTGAGTTGGGGAGGGGCAGAGAGAGAGAGGGAGAGAAAGAATCTCAAGCAGGCTCTGTGCTGTTAGTGCAGAGCCTGACGAGAGGCTAGATCCCGTGTAAGATCAGGACCTGAGCCGAAATCAAGAGTTGGACACTTAACCGACTGAACCACCCAGGTTGCCCCTTACCTCTCATTTTTAAATACAGTTTTATTGAGATGTAATCCACAGACCATAAATACACCCATTTAAAGTGTACAGTTCAGGGGCGCCTGGGTGGCGCAGTCGTTTAAGCGTCCGACTTCAGCCAGGTCACGATCTCGCAGTCCGTGAGTTCGAGCCCCGCGTCGGGCTCTGGGCTGATGGCTCAAAGCCTGGAGCCTGTTTCCGATTCTGTGTCTCCCTCTCTCTCTGCCCCTCCCCCGTTCATGCTCTGTCTCTCTCTGTCCCAAAAATAGATAAACGTTGAAAAAAAAAATTTATAAAGTGTACAGTTCAGTGGGCTCTAGTATGTTGACTGTGCAAGCATTGCCGCAATTAATTTTACAACATTTTCATCATCCGCAAAAGAAACCCCGAACCTATTAACAGTCATTTCCCACTTCTTCCTGAGTCCCCCAGCCCTTGGCTGCTTTTTGCCTGTAGATTTGCCTACTCTGGACATTTCATATAAATGGAATCATACAGCCTGTTTTGTTTTGTTTGGTTTTGTTTTGTTTTGTTTTTTTTGTGACTGGCTTCTTTCACTTAGGACAATGTTATCGATGTCCATCGACACTGTAACTTGAATCAGTGCTTTTTTCTTTTTCATGGCTGATTAATACTCCATTGTATGGATGCACTACATTTTGTATATCCCTCCATCAAGTGATGGACATTTAGGTTATTTTCACTTTTTGGCTGTTATGAATAAGCCTGCTACAAGCATTCATGAGTAAATAAGTTTTTGTGTAGATAGTTGTGTTTAGGAATCGAAACAAAATCTCTCAGGAACATATCTAGGAGTGAAATTGATGGGTCATGTGGTAACCCTATATTTAGCATTTTGAGGGCCTACCAAACGATTCTCCAAAGTGGCTGCACCATTTTCTGTTCCTACCAGCAGTGTATGAGGTTCTAGTTTCTCCACATTCCCACCACTTGTCTTTGCCGAACTCAAGGTTACAAGGATTTACTCCCGTATGTTCTTCTAAGAGTTCTACAGTTTTAGCTCTTACCTTTGGCTCTATGATCCGTCTGTTGTTACTTTTTGCATATCTTACAAGGAAGCGTTTTCCACCTTACTCTGTACGTTGATATCATAAAAATCAGCTGTCCCAACACGATTTGTTGAAAAGACCATTCTTGGCCCAGTTGGTTTTCTCAGCACCTTTGTTGACAATCAGTTGACCACAAATGTGAGGGTTTAATTCCGGATGCAATTCTATTTCTTTGATCTAATTTTTACCCTTCTGCCAGTACCACATTTCCCTGATTGCTGTAGCTTTTTGGCAAGTTTTGAAATTAGGAAGTATGAGTCCTTCAACTTAGTCCTTCTTTTTCAAGATTATTTTGTCTATTCCATATCCCTTGCATTTCCATAGGAATTTTAGGACCGGCTTGTACATTTTTGCAAAACCCCCAGCTGTATTTTGATAGGGATCGTGTTGAATCTGTAGATGAATTTGGGGGTTACCTACTCCTTAAACCTTTAAGTCCTAAGCGATAAGCAAGTTACAAGCTGTTTTTCATTTCTAATTGTGGACCGGAAAGGCAGCCTTGACCTCTGAATTGTACCTAAAGAAAAAATTCTGAATAAAATGTTAAATCTTTGAAATGTTAAAATGCATAACAAGTTCACATAAAACTGTACATAAGGTTATATTTGTGAAGTTATCACTTGCAATTTACCAAACTTATCATTATATTCGAAATGTATTTCACTTGACTAAATTATTTTTTTAAAAGAAGGAATCTGTCTTCAAAATATTATTATTTGCAGCTGGTTTAGCTTTTATCAGCGCTATTATCTAACTCAGGACCAGACATTATTTCTTAATACATACTGACTCAAGATAAAGTGATATGCTGACACCAATTGATTCAAAGGCTTACAGTGACTCTCCTAGTGAGTGTACAAACATGTTTTTCCTTCCAATTTTGAGATAGTTCAAGCACTCCGGGAAATAATATAATAAATGTATTTACACCACCCCGATTTGTTTAATCTTCCCTTGTTCCTTCTGTCCGAAGTTTTCCCGGAAGCTTGGGTACCTGAAGAAGGCAAAGTGACGCTGATGCCCTCTAGGAGCTGACGGTTTAGCTGCTCTGTTGAGACATTATGCTTATTCACCTCCTTTGGCTTGACCTTTGCGGCGCCTACCAAATTGGAAAGGTTAGGTGATTGGACGACGTGAGCAGAGACAGCTGAGACACAGCCAGGCAGGGCCGTGGCCGAAATGCTGGGTCTCAGTGGGTCCCTGAGACAGAAAAAAGAGAATGAAGGCGGCAGATAGAGGGGGTCGGGTTCAGCCTTGACAAACACCCAGAGACGCTTTTTGTCATCTTTCATTCTTTCCTTGGTCCCGGACTCTGTGGTTAAGGAAATGGTTCACTTTTCACAGACTGTAGCTAAAGTCAGAGGAAATTTTGACCTTTGGAAGTCCTTGAAGAATGGGGCCTCTCAGAAGCTCAGAATGTGCTGCTCTTTGTTTCTCCTCTGCTTGCCCTGCAGCCACTGGAAATACAGGCCCAGCTCCGAGTGGCGCCGGCTCGGAGCCGACAGAACACAGAATCTGATTCGACAACACACAGAATCTGCTCCTCACCCACTGCCGGAGGGAAACTGCTTCACTCTATTGCACCTTTTCCTGCACCCACTCACTAGAGAACGATTTTTGTAGGAATTCACCTGCAGTGGAAGAGGGTCAGTGCCCGGTTTTGCTTTCCTCTCCCCATCACAAGAGAACAGTGTTTTAATTAGTGCAAATTGAGATCCTGAGAAGGGAAATATTCCTTCTCTCCACCCTTTGCTCCCATAACACTCCCCGGAAGGGAAATCCAGATGAAGATTTTGCGGCAAGGAGAAACATCAGAAGCTTGCAAATCTGGCATATGATGTTAAAAATGAAGTCAACAGGGGCGCCTGGGTGGCGCAGTCAGTTAAGCGTCCGACTTCAGCCAGGTCACGATCTCGCGGTCTGTGAGTTCGAGCCCCGCGTCAGGCTCTGGGCTGATGGCTCGGAGCCTGGAGCCTGTTTCCGATTCTGTGTCTCCCTCCCTTTCTGCCCCTCCCCCGTTCATGCTCTGTCTCTCTCTGTCCCAAAAATAAATAAACGTTGAAAAAAAATTAAAAAAAAAAAAATGAAGTCAACAGCTCCTGATAGGGCGGTGCCACCACATCTACTTTGAGAAGAAGCCTCAGGAATCACCGTATTTAAAAGTGGTACGGCTGAAGAGGTCCAGTGGTATTTAAAAATTGGTGACAGAGGGGCGCCTGGGTGGCCCAGTCAGTTGAGCATCCCTCTCTTGGTTTCTGCTCAGGTCATGATCTCACGGTTTGTGGGTTCAAGCCCCACGGGGCGGGGGCTCTTCACAGTCAGTGTGGATCCTGCTTGGGATTCTCTCTCTCCTTCTCTCTGCCCCTCCCCCACTCGCTCTCTTGGTCTTTCTCGAAATAAATAAACTTTAGAAAATAAATAAAAGTTGGTGACAGAAACTGCCCAAGGAAGTGTGACTGTGGCATTTGAAGAGGGGCATCGGACGGCAGAGGTGTGGGCACCCAGAGAGCCGCCTTTAAGGGCATATCTGGTTCCCATTTGGGGGTGTTGGTGTCATTTAGGAAATTAGGAGTTTCGGTGCAGAGTGCCACTGGCAGGAGGGAAAGAGGAAGGACATGTCCATATATTAAAATAAATGTAGTAAGCCCTGAGGGAAACTCTCCAAGCACTTCTGCCCTCAGCCAGTGCGCTGGGAAAGCCGGAAGTGAGGGACCGGAAGCGGGAAGTGAACAGACAGGAAGCGTGGAGAGTAGAGGCTCAAGCCTACGTTGATCTTAAAAAGCAAGGCTGGGCCGCCCCTGCCTGCAAGTAGCCCCTGCCCCTTGCCCCTTCTACACCCTCTCTGTCACAAGAGACCCCACTGTTGTTCTTTGTTCCGCGGTGGGTGTCTCCCCCTCCTCTCTGGGCGTCCAGGGCCGCCCGCCCTGCCCCCTCCGTGGGGACAGGGTCTGGGAGGGACCGTGACGCCGCTAAATGAAGATGCTTCACAAATCGGGCAACGACATTTTACTGGAGTGTGTTTTAGTCTGGGACGCCCTAAGTAGCTTCTAATTATGAAGCATTGCCTCTGCCTCCTGGGTTGAGGCCAGTTTCCGTTCTCCGACGCTCAGAGGGCCAGGACTGCAGGCAGCGCGCCGGAGACAGGCGTCCCGGGGCTGGGGTTGCGCTTGTTAAGAATCTAAGAAGCACTGTATCTGGTTGTGTTTTTCTCCTCGTTCCTCCCCCAACTCCCCCATTCCCTCCTCACCCTCGCCTTCCCGCCCCTCCCCGTCCCCATTCACTTCTTTGTGCACCTAATTTCCCAAGTCTGGTCAAGATACAAACCAAAGGGTGTATGAAGCCAGCGAATGCCATTCTTGACAAGGAAATGAGGCACACGGGGACTTCGTTCAATAACAAAAGAGGGTGCTCCTGAAGGCCAGAAGGACGTGTCTAAGCAGGAATAGCTGGAGTGTGCTTAGAACACAGAGCTCCCTGTTTGGAGACATTGAAATCCAGGGCAGCCCCTTTGAAGGCGGGCCTGACTCCACCCTTGTCCTTCCCCTTCTCTGTTTGTTTCCTATGGCTGCTGTAACAGATAACCACGCATGTGGTAGCTCGAAACGGCACAAGTTTACTTGCTCACAGCTCAGAAAGTCACAAGTCTGAGAAGGGTGTCACCGGGCTCATAACCAAGGCATAGGCAGGGCCGTGTTCCTTTCTGGAGGCTTTGGGGGAAGAATCCGTTCCTGGCCTTTTTCAGAGGCTGCCCGCATTCCTTGGTTTGTGGCCCCTCCCTCCATCCGCAAGGCCGGCAGCAGAAGCTCTTCCATGCTCTGACTCTCTTGCCTCCCTCTGCCAATTGTAAGGACGCTTAGGATGACACTGGACACTGTATAATGGAGGATAATCTTTCCATCTCAAGGTCAGCTGGTCAGCAACCTTAATTCCGTTAGCAGTCTTAACCCCCCCTTGCCATGTACCATAACATATTTCCTGGTCCCAGGGATTAGGATGTGGACATCTTTGGGGGCTGTAATTCCACCTGCCAACTCCTGCTTCCCCATCGCTTAGTACCTGTCGTGTACCACGTGTTCAGTAGATACTTGTTGAATGAGTGAATACGTGTGTAAGCCCGTATCTGCATTACGTCAACTTAAGCAACATTTCATTGCAGAGAAGCAACTGAGAAATGGAAAGACGCATGCAATTTGGAGTCAGAAGACTGTGTTCAAGGTCTAGTCACACCATTGAAGAGCTGTGTGTCCGTGGGCAGTTGATGTAACCATTCTGAGCCTATTTTCTCACCTGTAAAATGGGAACAGTCTTACCCAGTGAACTTGCCTTCACAGGGTTAGGGACTCATCACATGTGTTCCATCGTTATATATTTGTTGAGTCCCTGCTATGGCCCAGATAGGGGGTCGGGGAAGGGTCGCACAGGAGGTGACCCTTGAAAAAGGTGTGAATGAAGTGAGGGAGTGAGGATATCTAGTGGAGGGTGGTCCAGGCTGGGGAAGGCATGTGAGATAAGCTTGAGGGCTCCACGTGGCTGCATGTTGAGGGAGCAGGGAGGAGGCCAGGGGCTGGAGAGAGAGGGCGGGGGAGACGAGCCTAGTGCCCTAGTGACACCATAGGACACAGTTTGGATTTTATGCTTAGTACATTGGAAGGGTTTTGAAAAGTGACACAGTTGGAAGAAAAACGTCAGTTGCTTTACAGTTAAAATAATATGATGCCAAGTATTTGCTTCAGAAGGTTTTAGCAGCGGGGTGGGAAGGGAGGTGGAAACATGCCCGCGGCCATGTATTCGGGGTGATCGTGAGGCTAGGGGATGAGAATCTGGAAGTGCATTGTACCATGCTCTCTTCTGGTGCGTATGTTTGAAAATTTCCACAATTAAAAAGTTAAAAATAGATTCGATGGTATGTGTAAATAACACAACTCAGAAGTTAAAAAAAGGATCCCTCTGGGTGCTGTGTGGCCAGCATGGAGGCCACTGCAGTATTTAAATGCCGTAATGGAAACTTCCAGATAGTCCAGGAACGATGCACTCAGGCTGCACTCAGTGAACACAGCACACAGTCCTGGGTGCCCGGTGCTTTGGGGATGAATGAAACCACACGCCTGCAAGTGTGTGATTCCAATCCCTTTCTAGCAAGGTGCTGTCATAGACTCGGGAAGCTCCTCAAGGGTGCCCAGCAAGGCAGGCTTTCCTGCGGGCGCCGTGGTGGCAGGGCTTCGGGACGGGTGCCGCTGCCGGGGGGCACTGGGTTAGGCCCCGCTGTGGGGCCCACAGAGCAAAGTGTCTTCTGCTCTGGGCGTAATCCCAGGTGATGTTGGCTTGCTGTCCCATTCTGCAGGGAGGCCTCTCGAAGATGGGATGTTTTCTGTGAACAGGAGGCTACACACAGGTGGGAGAGACCAAAGCAACCTGAGCAGAGTAGAGAGAGGGAGAACCATGACCAACCTTTGTGGCATTTCCTTCAAATGAATGGTGACTGTGTGTGATGAGAAACACAGATAACTTAGGGACAGGGTGGGGCAGAGTTCTGGACTTTGAGGAAATTCCATTGGCTTGCTAACAGACAGGAATTAGAGCTGAGGTTCTCTGCAGTTGGGTATTACATGGGTGGGGAAAAATGTATTTCTGCATCATTTCAAGACCTTGACTTCTGTCTCCTACATTATTCTAAGGATCAGAATAGCCTAGTTCATTGCCTTGTCTTTTACAAAACACGAATCCATGCCCTCCCCACCAACACCGTTTTTTTTTTGTGGAAAGAGGTTTGGATTTGGGTTGTTTCATTTTCTACTAGAGAAGGTTTGCACTGTACCTTGTCAAAAAGGAGCCACATGGAGGTCAGGTTACCTCTAAAATCCAGCTTCCTTCTGATACTTTGGCTTCAATACTTTGATCCCCTAATGCTGAGGACGCTGTTTGACTTTAATTGGCAAAATGAAAGAAAGAAGAAGGAAGGGGAGGGAAAAAAAAAATCCCTTCTCATTGTAAAAGTAATGTAACCTATTAAAATTAAAAAAAAATCTGGACGCATCAAAACAAGTGACGGGCTGCCTATAATGGCAGTTTTCAGAAATCATATCGTTAATAGTCTGCTGTATAATTTCCCAGCCCTTTTTCTTTTCAACTTTACCTGCTAATGGGTTTTAGGACATCTGAGTGGGCATATTAAATAGGCCTCTGCTTTTCTGTGGAGAGAGAGGGTCTGTGTAAAAATCAGAAACATTCTTCTGAATGGCACATAAAGAACATTCAGTGATGGTTTTTCCATTCAGCGTTTGCCAGCTGGGAATGTTGGGAATGTCAAGAATTTTCCTCTACCACTTCCCTCTTTGTTTGAATCCTAATGAACCACGGGATATGTTTTGGCTTCTGCCCTCGACTGTCCCTGGCCTCAGGGTTCTGTGGGATGGTGAGAATTTCTGATCCTGTGCTGGCACCAGAGGCAGAACAGCATTGACTCCCGGGCTGCATTGAAGCGACTCACCAAGGACACTGTTCTCTGAACATCGTAACACATAACCAATCCCTACAAGTTCCTGGACCTGATGCCAGAGCGTTCTGGCTTGGATAGTTCTCATCTGGGGAGGCAGAGCCCAGCTGGAACTTGTCCTTGTTTGGAAACTTGATGTATTTTCCACTACTGCTCATTCTTGACATGCACGATTTTTTTGCTGCTGTGGAATTTATGATGCCACAAACCTGCATTTAAGGAATTTTGCCTGAAGCAGACTGGGTGGTCTGGAGGATTTGGCTATTTCCTGGAATAATAATTTCCACTGTGTGCTGAGTAGTGTGTGAATGTACACACGTACAGGGTGGTGTGGGATGGGAAGAAAGGACATTTGTGTTACAGGTAAAACACCCGGAAGAATCAAAAGCAGGGCAAAGGGAAGAGGTTTCATCCAGACTCTGTCCTGCCTTGGCCGTGAGTGTCATCACAGAGCTGGAAAAACCTTAGTTATCACCACCACCACCCCAACCCCCACAGCTACCCACAGTTTACAGAATAAAGAAACCAGAACAGAGTCAGGCAGCCAGGCATGGATGTCTCGACTCCGAGTCTAGATCTTTTCGTACTTTGCCTTTAAGGTGGGTTCTGAGCATACCTGGTCTCGAGATGTTAAAAAATGCTACTTGGAAAAAGGTAAAGAAAATTGAGAATTCTGAGTTAAAACCAAAACAAATAGGTTTCTTGACTATACTAATTTTCAGAGCTTCTCACTCACTAATAATACTTTGTCAATCTCCGAGGAAGCGTTATCATGTACAACGTTGGTCAAACTTACTTGGCCAAGAAACCTTTTTTCCAAAAAGCACCTCGTGGGCCCAGGGTTCTGCAGAAGACCCTAGGGAAGTACCAGCCTGCTCTATCTTGCCTCTTGTGTCATCTTCTGTTTTTTCAGAAATGTAAATTTCACTGCTGCCTGGAAGTCCATTGTATGGCTAAGCCAAATTTACGTTTCTGGTCCCTGATCGTTAGACGTTGACATTGGTTCCGATTTGTCAGCATTACTGATGATTCTGGAGTGAATTTTGGTTACTCTGTGCCCATCTCTGATCATTCCCTTCAGAAGTGCCATTGTTGAATCAGTGTATGAACATTTTCAAGACTCTTGATATTCCTTGTCTGGTTGTTTTATAGAAAGATTATGCCCACTTTATCCTTCTCCCAGTTGCTGGAAGTGGGGGCAAGGTTAGCATACATCTGTAAAAGCTAAGTCTGAGCAGCTTGAAGAAGACCATTCCCCTCCCTCTTATTCTGTGGACATACAACAGTTGAAAAATACACAGTCACACACACGAAGGACATACACAGCCATTTCTTTTGAGAGTCAGATTGGCTTTTCATAATTCCCCGTGCTGCTTCTAAATAATTAAAGAGTTATCTGAGCACTTTAATTTGGCATTCTAGATATTTTGTTGGATAGTTAGGAAAGAAGGGATTTTGAATTGGCTTCTGTCATGCTCATTTTCAAAGAACCTCTCAAGGTGAGATTTAAAAATTATATCAATCTCATGTGATCGGGAAACTGTTTCTGGAAGAACCTTTTTATGTAAGTGTTTTTATCAGTCTTAATTCAGACTCTACGGAAATTGAGTTATGTCATGTCGAGTATTGAAGCTAATTGTGGTGCTTTTGTTTTTATATTTGTATGGGAAAGAGTATACACATTGTAGGCTAGAAGTGATTTATCGTTTTGTCCTCCACAAATATTATCCGTTGGTCAATGCATTATTGGGTTTTAGAACTGAGACTTGAACTTTTAACTCATTAAAACTCCCAAGCCCCCGGCAATAAAGTCATTTAAGTGGCTTCACCAACAGATTTATTTCAAAATGATTCCATTTGGGGGAAGGAAAGAACAAGTAATGCATTATATACAAAGATCTATTCAATAATTCATGAGACCTGCACACCAGTGACCATTTTAGATTCAG
The DNA here is from genome assembly GCF_014898765.1 of Herpailurus yagouaroundi. Lineage (NCBI taxonomy): Eukaryota > Metazoa > Chordata > Mammalia > Carnivora > Felidae > Herpailurus > Herpailurus yagouaroundi. The sequence goes on from NW_024412397.1 coordinate 60,249,374, forward strand.
TTCATAGTATTGTAGCTGAAAATGAACTCTGTCTTAAGAAGATATCCGCGATTTGCTCCTCTTTGTGCTTGAGTCCACAAGTATCTTGATTTTTGAGATACAGATTTTGTTCCTACGTGGTGTGTTTATGTGGACCTTTCTTATTATGGAGGCTATATTGAAAAAAAAAATGGGCGTTTTATATAATTGGGCTAAAAGAACACTTTATATGCATTCTTAACCCTTAGCAAAGCAGAAGTGTTTCAGAAATACGTTCCTTTTATCCTCCCTTTGGGCAGGAATTCTGACTTTATTCTCTACATGTGGATGGGACTGCTAAAGGACAGATTAAAAATAGATTTAGTGATGTGTAACAATTACAACAGACACCCAGTGTTGGGCACTGAATATGAAAGGCACACATGGTAAATGGTCTGCTGTCCTCCAGGGGGTCCTGGCAAGTGGCCAGGGCCCGTCAGCTGGGAACTCCTGGGTTCATCCTGAGCTCCATTCAACCCGTTCCCTTTTCTGAAAAACCACAGAGGCCCCATGGCTATTTCTGTTCAAGGTGGAGGCTTGCACCAGGGCGTGAGAGTTGAGAAAGAGCCTGTTTCCTTCCACACTCTGGAGAGTGCTGCCCTAGCCCTCTACAGCGCATTACGAGGGATGCCTTGGGAACTAACGTGCTTCAAATCTCCAAGTAGGATCATTTCAATTTGGCAAGGCTTTATTCAGTGATAAGTATTATGTGGGAAACCAACACGAATGAGTGAGATGGTTTTGTTGGAAAAGCTTCAGGATCTATCCTGCCTTCCCTCCCTGCTCCTTATCCTACTCTCTAATAAAAATGGTTGCTTTTTCTTTTCAACTTAAAAACCTATGTAAAAAAATCATTGTAAACATTTATGCTCTACAGGCTCTCATGAGAAGAATGTACAAGTCACTAGAAATCCCACTGTTAACATTTTGAGAAACATTGTTGTAGCCGTAGACATAGACAGACCACCTCACATTCTATTCTAAATTATAGTATGCTTCATAAGCAGCTTCGAGACTGTTTCTTTCCCCCTTTAACAGTATGTAATCGTTTCCTAAAAATAAAAACCCTCACCATCATTTTAATTGTTGCAGAATATTCTGTTATATACAGACACCATTAATGGATTCTCTATGATGAACCGTTAGGTCGTTTTCAAATATTTGCTCCCATGTGTAACATAGGGATGAGGGCCATTGTGTGTGTGATGAGCTCCTTTAAGTGGAGTTGGTGGGCCGAACAATAGGCACATTTCAACTTTTGGTATATATTACCAACAGCGGCTTTTAAAGAGAGTCTCTCTCTGTTTTTTAAGTAAAAATTATATATTTAAGGTGTACAACATGATTTGATGTACATACACATAGTGAAATTGTTACGACAGTCAAAGTAATTAATACATCTTCTCACATAGTTACCTTTTCCCTTTGTTAAACGATGATAACACCTGAAATTTTCTCTCTTGGCAAATTTCCAGATTCAATACTCTATAATTAACCATAGGCATCAGGCTGTGCCTTCTATCTCTGCAACTTATTCCTCCCATGTAACTGCAACTTTGTAACCTTTCACCAACATCTCCCCAACCCCTCCCCTCCCTGTTCCTGGTAACCACCCTTCTACTCTCTGTTTCTATGTATTTGACTTTTTTAGATCCCATGTATAAGTGAGATCATGCAGGTTGTTTTGTTTCTGCATCTGGCTTATTTCATTTGGCATAATATCTTTTAGATTCATCCATGTTGTTGCAAATGGCAGGATTTCCTTTTTTAAGGCTGGGTAATATTCCACTGTGTGTGTGTGTGTGTGTGTGTGTGTGTGTGTGTGTGTGTGTGGTGTGTGTGTATACACATCACCTTTTCTTCCTTTCTTCATTCCTCAATAGACACTTAGGTTGTTTCCATGTCTTGTTCATTGCAAATAATGCTTCAGTGAACATGGAAGTGCAGATATCTCTTCGAGCTATTGAAGAGATTTCCTTTAGGCATATAACCAAAAGGGGGATTGCTGGATCGTATAGTTCTGTGTTTTTTGTGTTGCCTGCATACTGTTTTCAATAGTGGCTGCACCAGTTTACATTCCCAACAGTGCATCAGGGTTCCCTTTTCCCTTTTCTCCACATCCTCACCAACGCTTGTTATCTTTTTTTTTTTTTTTAAAGAGAGAGAGCATGCACACATGAGTCGGGGAGGGACAGAGGGAAAGAGAGAGAGAATCCTAAGCAAGCTCTGCACTCAGCACGGAGCCCGACACAGGGCTCAATCCCACGACCCTGGGATCATGACTTGAGCCTAAGCCAGGAGCTGGACGCTCAACTGATTGAGCCACCCAGCACCCCCCCCCCTTTCTTTTTGATAACAGCCATCGTAACAGGTGTGATATCTCATTGTGATTTTGATTTGCGTTTCCCTGAGGATTAGTGATATTGAATGTCTTTTTATAAGAAGGTCTTCAAATACATTCCCAGGTAACATATGAGAATGCTCCCCTGCCCGAATCCATACCAACTGTGGATATAGTAAATCTTTTTAATATTTAATAAGTTACTACATGCCTCTTCATTGCTTTTATTTTCATTTCTTTTACTGTAATTGAATGTTTGAAAATATTTACTGGCAATTTATATCTCTTCCTTGGAGATTTAGCTACGCGTATCCTTTGACCATTTTTCGCCTGAGCTATCTTTTTCTTACTGGCTTTTAAAACCTTCCCACGATGTATCCAGATGTATCCAAAGATCTATCCTTCAAAATATTCGTAGACTCTGTATGTATCCTCAGCATAATTATCTATCATGTTTAGAGATAAAGGGTTCTAGTGACCAATGGGACTTGATGTGCTCACATTTTGGAATGGAGCTCGTCTGTGTCACTGTGTTCATTTGAGGGATGGCAGCCGTATAGGCTGAGGGTGGCTTGGGGAGGTGTCCTGGCTCAATGTTCCTCATTAAAGGCTCAGTGAGGGTCTTGTGATCTGTGCCAGTCTCTTCTTGTCCTCCCCTTGGCAAGCATCTTTTTCTTACCACTCTGTCATCCTAATGAGATGTCCGTGGATCCGTCGTATCAGATAAGTGATGAGCAGTGGAGAAAAGAAAATTCATAGAAGAGTAACATTTAAAGCAAAACGTATTTTTGGCCTTTTCCCAAAAGTGAATTTCATGGTCTATAAGCCACAAGCACATGTGTAGTCAAGGAGGAGAATTTATTGCCTAATACAAACCCTGGGAAAATTCTAAGGGGAGTTCAGGGATCTTACAGGGATAATGTAGGATGAAACTTTTATATTTTAATTTGAAGTTGCATGAAATGTGTTGACTTTGGCCTAAAACTATTCATTGTTCTTAAACAGTTTCATTCACTGGCTCCCATGTACTATCGTGGATCCGCTGCAGCTGTCATAGTATATGATATTACCAAACAGGTAAGAATGTCCCCTTCAAAACGGCCCCATTTGTGTTGATTCTCTGTCTTCAAAAGACCAAAACAGAGACTTGACTGCTTGTCATCCCAGGAGCCTGGAATGAGACTTCACAGCATGGTAGCCAGGGATAATCAACACCATCTATTGAGTTTATTCACCTGTATATAGTGAAGCATTTCAAATTTTTCTACCAAATTAAGTAAACAACAATGATCATTCATTTTTCAAATTGACCGTCTGCTCGTAGAGGCAAGGTCATGTCTGCCAAGTACCCCTCTCCAGAATGTCAGCCTTTTAAGTGGAGGAAAATGATTTGGTTAAGTTCTGCATGTTTTGTGATTATGGAATACTTATTTTTTATTAGTGTTTCCATCACACTACTTAAAATGTCAAGGATAATGTTGACGTATGTATTGTATATATGTAGTATACCACATTTTTAGTTATCACGTTGGGGATCTAGGCTATCCATCAAGTAACTGCAGTGGTTTGCTGACTTTCCACTCCTGGAGTGCTGACTCAGCTCACAGGACTGCTGGTCTAATGATCCATCACTGTTACTGTCCATGAGTTCCTGACCACTTCTACCTAGATGTGCTGTCTACCTTGGCTGGTTTGCTGGAGGATGGTTGGGAGTAAGGGCAGAAAGGAAATCAGGATTTCTCTTGTCTCTCTGTCTCTCTCTCGTGTGTGTGTGTATTCTTTTTCTTTCCTGAAATAAGCACGAACATGTCTAGTCCTATGACTGAGTCTTTTTCATGCTGAGTCAAGGCTGTAATTTTCAATTGATGTTATTTATAGAAGAAAATTACTAACATGACTTTCTTCAGTTCATCAAGTTTCAATTTTAGAAAAGGAAAGTTCTACAGGTTATTTAAGTATAACTTAGCTAATAAGTTTTGTGCCAGGACAGGGGTGGGATGTTAATGTACATGAGTTCCCTGAAAATATTTTCGTCTATTAAATTGGGTTGGGTTTACATTTCTGCTTGGTTGAGATACTGTGTTGGTGGGTCTCTCCAATGATTGATTTACACTTTGGGTTTAGGATTCATTTCATACCCTGAAGAAATGGGTGAAAGAGCTGAAGGAGCATGGTCCAGAAAACATTGTAATGGCTATTGCTGGAAACAAGTGTGATCTCTCAGACATTAGGTAAGACACATTAAAAACTGTTCTTGGATAGTTAACATCCTCCGTCTCTGAATGTCCGCATGTAAAAAGCTGTCATACCTGTGTTATTAAGGCTGTTCTCCGTATAATCTTAAGGTGATGTATCAAACCAAACACTTTGGTTTCCCTCAGAGATACTCAATTGTTGATCTTTTTTTTTTTTTTTTTTTTTTTTTTAACCTGAAACGAGATTTGCAGGGACCCAGTCTGTAGGGACTAGAGATTTGATGATAGCTCTATGGAGCCTGATAAGCTAGCTATTTTTACTAAATAAAAATGCTATAAAAAGGAATAGTGAGTGGCACCTGGGTGGCTCAGTCAATTAAGCATCCTACTCTTAATCCCAGTTTAAGTCTTCATCTCATGGTCGTGAGTTCCAGCTCCACATTGGGCTCCAAGCTGGGCGTGAAGCCTACTAAAAACAAACAAACAAAAAAAGGAATAGCCATTTTGTATCATCTATCTGTATTCCCCTGGTTAATTCAACTCTCAGCAATTCAGTCGGTGATCTTCATGAAGACAAAGACATCATGCCTCAGGTTTTGCTAATCCAAGGGTGATTCAGCCAACAGTTGATAAACAATGGAAATAGATCTTGTAAAAGCTCTTAACATGGCCTTTGACAAATCCCTCTGTTTCTTTGGGATTTCAGACACTTTGTATCACATTGCATCAGGTTGGTTTACAATAACAGCCATAAACACCACTTAATCATTTGTTTTTCTGGGGACTGGACAAATGTCTAAACTCCCTAGACTTGGGTCAGATCTCTCCATTCTTTACTGTGACCCTAAAACAGCTTGCTTGTCTAGAATTGCAACAGAATCACTAACTTTTGTCATGGGGTTGGGGGAGGGCGGGTGGCTAGAGACTGTGTTTTGCTAGGGAAGGTCCTATCATCTGACACCATTGAGTTATAGCAAAAGCATGGCTGTAATGGTACCAAGCTTTGTGTATTGTGGCAGAACTGATAGAGTGGAAGGTAAGCAGACAGTTATTTAAAGTTGACTGGGATTATTTAGGATTCTTGGTGACATGAAATGGAGTCCCACTTGAAATTATTTTCAGGAAAAAGGGAACTTATTGGAAGGTGCTGGTATCCCCACGGTAAAAAAAGCAAGGCTGCCTTTAGCTTTGGCATTTGATATGCTCCATATTTAGTCTCTGGCACTCTCTCTCTGTTTCTAGTTTAAATTGCCAATGGAAGGATCTCCCCATATCATGACAAGGCATTTGTGGCCAAGAGAGGGGATTTGGGGGGTACAAGATGATTTTTCCCCCGTAATCATGAGAATAGGGAGGTAGGTGGTCTTGAAGAGGGGCAGCTCCTAGAAAAGTACAGCCTGGTCAGACAAAATGTGTCTGTGACATGTTGGCTTGCTACTCATACCTGGAGACGTACCGTACGTTCCTTTTAAAAGGAATTCACTTTTAGGGGCGCCTGGGTGGCTCAGTCGGTTGGGCGTCCGACTTCGGCTCAGGTCATGATCTCGCGGCTTGTGGGTTCGAGCCCCGCGTCGGGCTCTGTGCTAACTGCTCAGAGCCTGGAGCCTGTTTCAGATTCTGTGTCTCCCTCTATCTCTGACCCTCCCCCGTTCATGCTCTGTCTCTTTCTGTCTCAAAAATAAATAAACGTTTAAAAAAAAAATGTTTAAAGGAATTCACTTTTAAAAATGCACTGGTATAGTATTCTCCTTAGAAGGCATTCTGCTTTGTGGCCAGCCTATATAAGCCTATACACACACACACACACACACACACACACACACACACACACATATGTATATGTATATGTATATATACATATATACATATATATAATTTTCAAAATGTCCCACCTAACAGAATCCATCCGTCTCACTTTGAACTGTAAATTCACTCACAGCCCCTCCATCCCCAGTGGGAGACCATCCAGATACTACATCCAGTGGTGACATCATGGGCCTGCTGTCCCACTAGTTCCGGTTTGTGGATAAGTACCCTTTCGCCTCTACTTTGGCCTCAGTGAGGTTGGAATGTGACTTCTCTTGCAGTTGTGGTTTAAAGTATGGAGTATATTGTATCCTTTGTTACACGCAAAGTTATGTTAGATGCTACTTGTCACTGGAATCATGCAGCAAGGAAATGACTCCCTTTGCAATTCTCTTTCAAACCCTCAATGAGAAAGACTCGTTGGATTAAGTCACAGAGGAAGACTAGATGGATCTAATAAATTTTTGATTTTTAAATATTTATTAATACGTAATTTAAAATTTTAATTTCTTTATAAATATATTTCATTGAACTAATTTAGACACCATAAAATCCACCTGTCTCTTAGTGTACAGGTCAATAAATTTTTGTATAATTATAGGGTTGTACAGTCATCATCGCATCTAATTTTAGAACATTTCCATCACCCTGCAAAGAACATGCCAATTTACAGTCTCTCCCAACATCCAGCTCCTTCCAGCCCCTGGCAACCACTAATGTACTCTCTTGTCTTTATAAATTTGCTTTTTCTGGACATTTTGTATTATAAATCGAGTCATGCACTTATGTGGTCTTTTGTGACTGGCTTCTTTCACTTACCATAATGGTTTTGAAATTCGTCTGTGTTGTCGCACGCGTTAGCACTTCATTCATTTTTATGGCTGAATAATATTTCATTGTGTGGGTGTACCATATTTTACTTTTTCATTCACTGGTTGAATGAAACTTGAAATTTGAGTCGTTTTCACTTTTTGGCTACTTTATTTATTTACTTTATTTTTAGAGAGAGAGTGAAACAGCAAGCATAAGCAGGGGAGGGGCAGAGAGACCGGGAGAATCCCAAGCAGGCCCGGATCAGCACAGAACCGGACACAAGGGGGTTCGGTCCCACGAACCGTGAGATCATGACCCGAGAGGAAATCAAGAATCAGTCACTAAGTGACTAAGCCACCCAGGTGCCTCATTGGCTACTTTAAAAAGTGCTGCTGTAAACGATCATGGACAAATTTTGTGTGGACATATGTTTTCATTTCTCTTGGGTATACTCCGAGGAGTATAATTTCTGTGTCACGGAAACTTTGTATTTAACAATTTGAAGAACTGCCAAACTGTTTTCCACAATGGCTGCACCATTTTATATGCCTACTGGCAATGTATGAGGTTCCGATTTCTCCACGTTCTCAGCCAGCACTGTTTTTAACCTGTCTTTTGCATTATTGCCATCCTAATGGGTGTGAAGTTGTGTCAATGTGGCTTGGGTTTGTATTTTTCTAATGACTAATGATGTTAAACATCTTCCCATCTGCTTATTGACCATTTGTATATCTTCTTTGGAGACATGTGTCTTCAAATCCTCTGCCCAATTTTTAATTGAGTTATTTGTCTTTTTACTATTGAGTTGTAGTTTTTTATGTATTGTGAATACAATTCCCTTATCAGATATAGGATTTGCAAATATTTTCTTTTCCTTTTTGTGAGTTATCTTCGCAATCTTTATTGTGTCTCTTGAAGTACAAAACTTTAACAACCAATTTGTGATTTTTTTTCCCTTTTATCTCTTATGCTCAAGTGATTGACTAATTAAGATCACAAAGATTTACTCTTCCGCTTTCTTCTTTTTTTTCTTATGCTTTCTCTTAAGAATTTTGTAATTTTAGAGCTTACATTTATATCAGTCATCTATTTGGAGTTGATTATTGTGTGTGTTATGAGGTGGAGGTCCAAATTAATCGTTTGTGTGAATATCTAATTCCCAGCACTATTTGTTAAAAAGACAACTTTTTTCCCAGTGAATTTTTTTTGGCACTTTTGTCAAAGATTAGTTGATGATAAATGTAAAATCTTATTTTGGGCCCTTGATTCTATTCAGTTGATCTATACTTCCTTATGCTTATGCCGCATGATTTTGATTGCTAAGTTCGAAATATTTATAAGTCCTCCAATTTAGTTTTTCTTTTTCAAGATTGTTTGACTGTTTTGACTATTCTGGGTCTTTTCCATTTCCATGTGAAAAGGATTCTCTTCTCAATTTCTGTGAAAAAACAAATGAGATTTTAATAGAGAATGTGTTGAATCTTTAGAACAGTGTGGGGATTATTGGCATCTCAATAATATTAAGTTTTCTGATCCGTGAATATAAGATGCCTTTCTATTTTATTTAAAGTCTTCTTTAATCTCCTTTACCCATATCTCATAGTTGCCAGTGTACAAGTTTTGCATTTCCTTGTTAGCCTTGTCCCTAAGTGTTTCATTGTTCTTGATGTTACTGTGAATGGGACTGTTTTGTTAATTTTGTTTATGGTATGTTCATTGTTAGTGTGTACAAGATTATGTTGTCTGTGAGTACAGACAGTCTTACTTCTTTCTTTCCAATAAAAGAAATCTTTTATTTCTTTTCCTTGTCTAATTACCCTTTCTAGACCCTCAATACAATTTGAATAGAGACGGTGAGAGTGGACATCATTGTCTTCTTCCTGGTTGTAGGGGCAAAGCATTTAGTTGTTCTTAGTAAGTAGGATATTGGTGGTATGGGTTATGTAGGTCGTCTTTATCGATGTGGGGGAAGTTCCCTTTTATTCCTAGTTTGTTGAGTTTTTTTTTCTTAAGAATGAATGTTGAATTTTTGTGAAATGCTCTTTCTGAATCTTCTGAGGTGATCATGTGGTTTTTGTCCTTTATTCTGTTAATATAATGTATGACATTAATTGATTTTCGAATGTTAAACCCCCTGCATTCCTGGGACAGATTCCACTTAGCCCTGACACGTAATCCTTTTTATACGCTGCTGGGTTCAGCTTGCTCATATTTGGTTGAGGATTTTTATGTCTGTATTCATGAGAATATTGGTCTGTAGTTTTTGTGTTTTTTGTGAAGTCTTTGTTTGATGTTGATATATCAAAGCAGTAGATTTTTGTAGAATGAGTGGAAAAGTGTTCTTTTCTGTTTTCTAGAAGAGTTTGTGAAAGATTGATGTTAATTCTTAATTCTTAAGTGTTTGATAAAATCACCAGTGAAGCCAACTGGACCCAGGCTTTTCTTTGTGGAAAGATTTTAATTACCAGTCCAACTTCTTTATGTGCTGTAGATATACTCAGGTTTTCTATTATGTCTTGGGTTAGAGTAGTTTGTATGTTTTTAGGAATTTATCCACTTCATCTACGTTATCTCATTTGTTTGTGTAGTGCAGTATTCTCTTATAATCCTTTTCATTTCTGTAAGGTCAGTAGTAATGTCTACGCCTCTGTTCCTGATTTTAGAAATTTTAGCCTTTTATTTCCTGCTCAGTTAGCTAAAAGTTTGTCAGTTTTGTTGATCTTTTCAAAGAACAACATTTAGTTTCACTGATTTCTTTCCATTGTTCTTCTGTGTCATTTATTTTCCCTCTGTTCATTATTCCCTTCCTTCTGTTTGCTTTGGGTTTACTTTGCTCCCTTTTTTTCTAGTTTTTCAAAGTAGAAGTTAGCATATTTATTTGAGATCTTCCTTTCTAATTTTGACATTTACAGCCATAAATTGCCCTCTAAGCACTGCCATAGCTGCATCCCATAAGTTTTGGTATGTTGTATTTTTGTTTTTATACAATTCAAAGTATTTTCTAATGTATTTTCAGACCCATTTTTTTTAATTTGGTAGTGTAGTGTTTAATTTCCATGTATTTGTGAATTTCCCAAATTTCTTTTTTAAAGTTTATTTATTTATTTTGAGTGAGAGAGTGTGTGTACGTGAGCTGGGGAGGTACAGAGATTGAGAGAGAGAGAGAGAGAGAGAGAGAGAGAGAGAGCGCGCGTTCCAAGCAGGCTCTGTGCTAACAGCACAGATGCGGAACTCAAACTCACCAGCCGTGAGATCATGACCTGAGCCAAAATCAAGAGTGAGACGCTTAACTGACTGAGTCACCCAGGCGCCCCAGTTTCCCAAATTTCTGTTGATGGTTTCTAATTTAATTCCATTGTAATTTGAAAACATACTTTGTATGATTTTAATTATTTTAAATGTATTGAGGATTATTGTATGGCGTGGTGTATGGTTGATCCTGGAGAATATTCCATATGAGTTTGAGGCTAATAAATTTTCAACACCTATTTTTATATTTGCTATTCTTCCTTTGAGAGAGAGAGAGAGAAAGAGAAAGAGCAAGCTTTCAGGCTTAACATTGAGGGCCTCCGCAGGCAACTGTATTTAACTGGAATTTAATTATATTTTGTCTTTATTGTACTTATTTTTTAGAATTACATTTTTATGACAGTGATGCTAGTGTTCCATTTGTGATAAAGATATAAATTTTTTTGCAAAATGTTTAAAAAGTTGATGTATGTACATGACATGATTGTCTACGTGGAAACTCCAAAGGGATAGTCCAAAAAATTCCAAAGCTAATAACTGGGTTCAATAAAGTTTCAGGATATACAATATACACAGAAAAATCAATTATATTTCTGTATCTAAAAATGAATATGCAGAAACCGAAGTTAAAAACACAAACTCTTGACAGTTGGCTACAAAGAAAATGAAATACTTAGATATGTACTTAATAAAACATATATGGGATCTGTATGCTGAAAATTATAAAATTCTTACGAAAGAAACCAAACAAGACTTGAATAAATGGAGAGACATACCATGTTCATGAGTTGGAAGTCTCAATATAGAACAGATGTCAGTTCTCCGTAAATTGATCTACCTATAGGTTCAGTGTAGTCCCTATGAAGATTTTAACAAGGGTCGGTTTTTTGTTTTGTTTTGTTTTGTTTTGTTTTGTTTTGTAAACAGAAACAAGTTTGTCCTAAAATTTATATGGAAAGGCACAGGTACTAGAAAAGCTAAAATGACATTGACAAAGAAGAATATAGTGGAAGAAATCACTGTCTTCTCTATTAAGGCTTACTGTATAGCTACAGTAATCAAGACAGTGTGGTGTTGGCAGAAGGATGTACAAACAGATCAATGAAACAGAATAGAGAGCCCAGCAAATATGCTCAACTGATTGTTGACAAAGATGCGAAAGTAATTCAATGGAGGAAGGATAGCTTTTTCAATAAACAGTGCTGGAGTAATTGGATAGCCATAGTGGAGGGGAACCTGCAAGCCAACCTCACACCATATGTAACAATTACTCTGAAATGAATCCTAGAGTTTCATGTAGAAAGTAAAACTAGAAAACTTTTAGAAAAGTTCCCAAGAGAACATCTTGAGGATCTGGAACTCGGTAAAAAGTTGTGAGACTTGACAGCAAAAGTACCCTCCATTTAAGGAAAAGTTGGTAGACAGGATCTCATCAAAATAAAAACATTTGTTCCGTAGGGGCGCCTGAGTGGCTCAGTCGGTTGAGCGTCCGACTTCAGCTCAGGTCATGATCTGGCGGTCTGTGAGTTCGAGCCCCGCATCGGGCTCTGTGCTGACAGCTCAGAGCCTGGAGTCTGCTTTGGATTCTGTGTCTCCCTGTCTCTGCTCGTGCTCTGTCTCTCTCTCTCTCTGTCTCAAAAATAAATAAACATTAAAAAACAAAAACAAAACAAAAACACTTGTTCCGCGAAAGCTCCCGTGAAGAGGATGAAAAGCAAGCTGCAGACTGGGAAAAATTATCTGCAAACTGTATCCGACAAAGGATTAGCACTGAAACTTAACAGTTAAAAACCCTAATTTGAAAATGGGGAGAGTCCGTCTCACCCGAGAGAATATCAAGGTGGTCAGCACGGGCCTGAAAAGGTGCTCGGCATCATCGGCAGACCTGTCGGAATTGGCAGAATAAAAGTGATAAGACCCAATGCTGGCGAGGACACAGAAACACTGGAGCACTCCTGGGGTGCTGGGGTGCCCGTAAAATGGTACAGTCGTTCTGGAAAAACAGTTTGGCAGTTTCCTTTAAGACTAACTATGCAATTACATATGCCCAGCAATCATACTTTGGGCACTTATTCCAGACAAATGAAAATTTACATTCACACAAAACCCACACGTGAGGATTCATTGAAGCCTTTTTTTTTTTTTTTTTTTTTTTTTTATGATGGCCCGACACTGGAATCAGCCCAGGTATTCTTTGAAAGGTGAATGACTCAGCACAATGTGGTACTTCCGTGCCATGGGATCGTATGTGGCAGTGAAAAGGAACAAAGTACAGGCAACTTGGATGAACCTCCAGAGAAATGATGCTGAGTGAATAAAGCTGATCTCAGAGGTTTTATAGTGTATTACTTCATTTATATGAGATTTTGAGATGAGAACATTTTTGAAATAGAGGACATATTAGCAGGGGCGCCTGGGCGGCTCGGTCAGTGAAACGTCTTGTCTCTTGGTTTCAGCTCAGGTCGTGGTCTTGCAGTTAGTTTTGTGAGTTCGAGCTGCGCCTGGAGCTGTTCACTGACAGTGGGGCACCTGCTGGGATTCTCTCTCTTCCTTTCTCTCTGCCTCTCCCCCACTTGCACTGTGCCTGTCTTTCTCAAAATGAATAAATACATTTAAAAAAAAAAAAGAAGACATATTAGTGGTTGCCAGGGGCTTTGGTGGGCAGGGGATGGGGAGGAAAGTGGGCGTGGCTATAAAAGGACAACACAGGAGATCCTTGTGATGTTGGAACCATTTGGTGTTCTTCTCTGCAGTGGTGGACACGTGAACCTACACAGGGGTTAAAATTGTGTAGAGCTTATGGGGCTCCTGGGTGGCTCAGTCGGTTAAGCATCCAACTTCGGCTCAGGTCATGATCTCATGATTCGTAGGTTCGAGCCCTGCATCGGGTTCTGTGCTGACAGCATCGGAGCCTGGAGCCTGCTTTGGATTCTGTGTCTCCCTCTCTCTCTGCCCTTCCCTCACTAATGCTCCCTCTCTCTCTCTCTCTCTGTCTGTCTCTCAGAAATAAACATAAAAAGTTAAAAAAAATTGTATAGAACTTAACGCACACAAATGAGTACCAATAAAACTGGGAAAATCTGAATAAGAGTGTATTAATATCAGTATCCTGTTCGTGATATTACACTATAGTTTTGCAAAATGTTACAATTTGAACCTGGACAAAGTGTACAAGGAATCTGTTTCTTATAACTGCAGGGTGGATCTATAATTATCTCAAAAAAAATTAATGAACAAAAGGTTGATTTAGTTAGAAATAATAAGTAAATATTGGAGCAGTGGTATATACGTAGATTTGTGTACGTATATACACACACACCACATATATGCATATCGTATATATTATATATGGTGGACTGAAGTTTCATAAGCACATTGGGTTAAATGATGAATTCAACCATCCCCAACACACATAGGGTGCAAAAGAAAAACGGATTAACTGTATTAAAACTCCCATTTAGGAAAGCAGGGAGTCCTTGCTCAGAATATAAACTGCCTCCCACTGGACAGGAATAGTCTGGTAAATGATAGGGCCTAATGGGCATCTGCTGTTGACACTTTCCATGGCAGTGGAATCAGGTTCTTGGTCAGCCCGTCTGGCTGCTCCAGATTGTGCCTGCTGGTATGATTTTTCTGGGGAGTTAGCCAATTCTCTATACTCCAGACCTTATTTAGAGCTTGACCTTCTTTTATGCTAATCCTAAAACACTTTGCCTTTCTGTAATTGCCAGAAGGCTCTATTTTATTTTTCACTGGGGGGTTGGAGAGGGACCGTGCGTAGATTTGACATGCGTGTATAAGCGTGTATATAGGTGGAGCCGGGGTCCTCTAACAGACTTCGGTTGTGTAAGCTTGTGAGTCCAGAAGAAGAGGTAACACTGGCGTGTTTTGAGAGCGTAGTGGAATTTAAAAGGAATTAACGCTGTGAATTTGACTTAGCCCACTTGAGACGTTTGTGAACAGAAGTGCTTCACGGAGGAGGTACCCGACCATCCAGTCACTGTGTTTTGAATTCTTGTGTGTTCCAGAAGACGATATAAAGGTCTGACCACACTACCCAGAGTGAAAGGCGTTCAGAAGCATCTGGTCAAGTGAATTCAGGCCTTCTAGCTTGTTTTATTAGGCTCCTGATCTTTGTGAGATTTTCCTGAATATCTTGATGAATTCTAGACAAAATGTCCTTGTGCTCAGGTTGCTGTGAAATTGGAGTCATATGCACCCTCTTTGAGGCAAGGAGGCAAACTGGAATTGGCCATGCTGTATGTATGACCGTCCATGCAGTAAGTGCTGGTTGTCACTTTTCTTTCCTGCAGTGAACATGTGCCTTGGAGAAAAGCTCTCATCACAGCTCTGATCACAGGAGAGTATACGGTTCCTGATGGGGCCCAAGAAACCAGGCCCCATCTCCTTACCCCCTGGGCCCTACCATCTGGTCGTGCCGAGGTAGGGATTGCAAAGTTGGGGACACTCTAGGGAAATACAGAGTTGCAAGAAAATCAGAGAACCTCAGCTGAATTGATTATGCAGGACCTGAGAGGCCCACGAACTAGAAGGACAGGGGCAGCTCAGAGCAGAGAGCGTGAGCTGTGCAATTTGCCTCGCACGGGTGGCAGGAAACGCTGACATGAGTGCCACGTCGTGGTGGGTCACTGGGTTTTTGAACAAGTGATGCATGGGGCTAATTCCAGGTGGCTCGAAGGAGGGCAGATTTGGCCTGGGGCCTAGCTAGAAAAGAAACCTTCTCAGGAAGTCTGGGGAGCCCACAAGAGACTGCATGGCCCTGTCCTGGGTCTGGCAGAGAATTGGAGCAGACGAGTCTTGAAAGGAAAAAGAGAAAGAGGTCACCTTGCTTCAGTAGTTTTAAAAGTTCCACACACATAAGAATCACGCAGGGCACCTGTTAAAAATTCAGATTCCAGAATCCAGCTCCTGAGATTCTGATCCAATAATCAGAAGGCTGGGGATATATGCATTTTGTAAAGTGGTTCTTTTACAAGTGGTCCAAGTACCATCTTTGGAAAAGCATTGCCTTAGGTGATACGGTTGATGACAGGGGGGAATGAGGAAGTCCTAGAACTACCTGGCACATGTCCAGCCTGTACAGGCCACACCTGCCTCCCTCCCACTCTCCAGACCTCAGGGAGAATGGAAACAGTGGTTCTTCACCTTTCAGGATCCAGCACCCCTGACCCATCGTCCTGTCATCCCCTTAGAAGCACGGCCAGTTCTCTGGCCCCCTCTCTTTGGCATCTCACACTGAGAGTCACCAGAAGAAGAGAGATGATTGGGTTTGTCTCCATCTAATTAACATCAGGCTCCTGCTTAGGTCAGCACCTTGTACCCAGCCGCCTCCTGGATGGTGGGTCTTCTTCATATCCAACCTATAGTTGGTTGACGTCAGCTTGGGCAAATGATTAGGGTCACCTGGCTATGGCACTTTCACAAGAGGGGCTTCAGGTATCTCAGGAACCATCTTCCTAGTTGGCAATGGGGGCGAGATCCTCCAAGTCTTCAGAGGAAGAAGAGGTTATCTTATTCTACCCCTGACCCCTAAGCCAGAATTACCCCCTTCACATTTCCCTGTCAGCTTTATAACCAAGCCTTGACCTGTAGCCATCAAAAGAAGTACTTTCCTGTGAGAAATTACTTCCATCCTACCCCTACCTTATAGTAGATCCCAGGCCTGTTTCTTTTGCTCGGTCTTCTTGCCCTGATTTTGAACTCGTGACCTTGTATGTGAACCCCCTTGGACTGCCACATATTAGAACTCTCCTTTCCTTTCTTGATCATTTAGACATTTGGTTTCTTTTAATGGATTCTAATTTGACCAATCCTTCAAGCTCAGGGGTCTCCCACTGGCTTTACCTTGGAATCCCACACCTCACCGGTACGTTGAGGCTATGAACAAATCAGAAAGGGTGACGGAGGGATCATGGAGGAGACGTGTTGACAGGAGAAGGCCCCTCAGGCTTAATATATTTTATCTTGCAAATGGTAGCAGTAGGAAGTTACCCAGCCAAAGTGATGATAGAAACAAGGGGTTGGAGATCGGGAGAGACCTTCTACCCAGGGGTGGTGGCTCTGAAAGACCTGGGAATGGCTCTTCTACCCAAGGTTCCTCCCAGGAGATAATCAGGGACTGAGTGTCCTCTTGCCCTTCTTGGAACCATAGTCTCTGAGCTCTGGCATCTGTAAGAGCAACACCGAGAGAGGTTGGTGGAGACACTCCCAGTGAGTCAAGAGTCTTCCTGAAGTGAAGAGGTTGTACTCCAAGAAAAGAACATCTGAAGTAGAAGTGAAACAAGGGGGTGTTAGGAGGAAGGAAATTTGTCCTATCAGTTTTTAAGCATTTGATTAACAAATAATTTTTGGTAGCTTTTTGTGTGCAGCAAAGTTCTATGGGAAGTACAAAAAAGGAGAAGAAAGTATTTTCCTTATTAACTTCTCTTTGGACAGCCAAGAGTAGTACACATGGGAGGAAAATATCTAACAAGCAATACAAGACTACATTTTTTTTTTTTAATTTTTTAATGTTTATTTTTGAGAGAGACGGAGACAGAATATGAGTGAGTGGGTTGGGGCAGAGAGAGAGGGAGGCACAGAATCCAAAGCAGGCTCCGGGCTCCGAGCTGTCAGCACAGAGCCCGACGCGGGGCTCGAACTCACGAGCTGTGAGATCATGACCTGAGCCGAAGTCAGACACTCAACCGACTGAGCCACCCAGGCACCCAAGACTGCATTCAATAAAGCTCCAAATGTTATGGTGCAGAACAGACAAAAGAATTCAGGAAAAGGAGAGTCTGTGGTCATCTGGAGTGATTTGGAAAGGCTTACCGACGAAGTATGCCACTGCACTGTTAAGGATCAGTCAAGGAGGAGGAAATTCCAGGAAGGGAAGACAATGGCCAGAGGCGTGGAGGTGGGAGGGAGTTTGGCACGTGTTATGGGGGAGAGATCATGAAGAATACCTACCTGATCGTTAGCCTGGGGAATGGTGGAAGGCAGGTGGATACTGAGGGGACAGTTTATGCACAGTGTAAACGTATGCAGAGTGAGGGGTTTGAGCTTGACGTGCTGGCTCTTCTGCCTCCTCCTTGCCCATCTCTCGTACCCATGGCACCGTTGCCCGTCGGTCATGGCACTGTCTTCTCCTGATCCTGTTGCGGCCCTGGGCTCCTTAACACAATGCTTCCTGTGGTTACCACCAGTTAAAGAGATGAAACCTGTTTGCCAGCCTCATACCCCTTTAGACTTTCCCACGAGTACATCAACCATTTCCGGAATTGCCAGGCATTGGTTGTTTCAAATTTTTGGAGAAACTTGAGCTTCTTTAGCAGATAAAAATAGATTTGGAAATAAATATGTTTTGCTAAGAATATATACATTGCTTTTAATTCTTATATGTGACCCCAAAACTCGTTCCAGTCTTGATAGTGGGTCAACAGTGAGCAAAGGAGTTTGTTTAAAATTATATTAACCAAGAAACACAATTTGAGATGCTGGATAATAAAAATCCAACTTATTCACATCCTAAAAGCACAAAAGCCAGTGAACATCAAAAGCGACCAAAAGGTCTGGAAACATCATGACCAGCATTAAAATGCACACAGTGTTTTCTTTACATGAGATGAGCAGAATCTGTGCTGTTAAATGTGTGTTTTGTGCTCCGAGATGAGCCTTTCCTTGTTTGTACCTCTTTCTGATGCTGTGCAGGTGGCTGGGCCTGTATTTGATGCTGGTCTGGAAGCAGGAGGGAAGAAACTGAAGGCTGAGCTCCCCAGAGAGCTGAGTGAGAACATCTGGGATTTTTCTCTTTTTCAGTAATATTCTTAATGAAGAATATGTAAAACATTGATGTATATTTAAAGAAAATGGGAATTAAAAAAAATTTTTTTTTTCAACGTTTATTTATTTTTGGGACAGAGAGAGACAGAGCATGAACGGGGGAGGGGCAGAGAGAGAGGGAGACACAGAATCGGAAACAGGCTCCAGGCTCCGAGCCGTCAGCCCAGAGCCTGACGTGGGGCTCGAACTCCCGGACCGCGAGATCGTGACCTGGCTGAAGTCGGACGCTTAACCGACTGCGCCACCCAGGCGCCCCGAAAATGGGAATTTTAAAGAATAAAATGAACAGCCATGTAACTATGAGTAAGCTTTCCTCCCCAACCATATATTCTTCTCTCCCTTTAGAAGTAACCCTGACTTTTGGGATAATCATTTCTTTGTTTTCCCTATGCTTTACCACTCATGTAGTAACAGATTTGGGTTTTCTGGTTTTTGAACTGGAATCTCACCGTATGTATTGTGTGACGACTTGCGTCTTGCTCTGAATGTGCCCGGGAGATTCATCCCAAAGAATGTTAGCTGGATTTGGTACATTTTCATCACTGTATGCTATTCTAGTTTATGAGTATGACACCATTTATCCATCCTACGGTTGAGGGATATTGGAGTTATTTCTGTGGTGGTGTTACTGTGAATATGACTTCTTGGATATTCTTTGTTTTTTTTTTTTAATGCTTATTCATTTTTGAGAGAGAGAGAGAGAAAGACAGAGCATGAGCCGGGTAGGGGCAGAGAGAGAGGGAGACACGGAATCCAAAGCAGGCTCCAGACTCTGAGCAAGCTGTCAGCACAGAGCCCGATGTGGGGCTCAAACTCATTCGTGAACCACGAGATCATGACCTGAGCCAAAGTCAGACACTTAACCAACTGAGCCACCCAGGAGCCCCTGGATAGTCGTCTACATCTCATAGTGCCATGTTTAAGCACTTCTCTAGATTCTGCTGTGTAAGAGTGTGCCTGGTCGCAGGGTGTGCACATGCTCAGTTTTCCTGGGTAATGCCAGTGTCTTCCAAAATGGGGACTAGTGGTGCATGAGCCCTCCTGTTGCTCTGTATCCTTGCCAGGTCTTGGTGCCATAAGATGTTGAGGCGTGGAGTGACATCTGAGAGTAATTTCAGTTTGCATTTCCCCAGTTACCAATAAAGAAGTTGGCGTCTTTTTACATGTTTAGTGGCCATTCAAGTTTCCTCTTACGTGAAGAGCCTATTCAAGTCTTTGCCACTTTTCTGTTTTCTGTTCTTTATCCTAATCTTGTTTATTCAAAGGATTTAATATATATACATGTATATACATATACAATATGTATATATATGTATATACATATACAATATGTATATACATGTATATACATATGTGTATATATTATATATAGGATGCTATTCCCTTCACATAGGTATGTGTTGAAATAGCTTCTTCAAATTTATGTTTTAGCTTTCCACTCTTTATTTTGGCTTTGCATTATCAGAGGGCTTCAATTCCTGTGTAATAGAAATTATCAATGTTTTTCCTTTGTTATTGTTTTGTTTTTGTGTTTTGCCTGAGGAAAGAGTCTTATTTAAGATATCTTTCCCCACCCCTGAGATCGTGAAGACATTCCTATATTGATGATCTTTAAAAAAAAAAAACACAAAAACAGAAACCTTAGTTTTATGTCCCTACCTGTCTTTAATTTTCTTTTTTTTTTTTTTTTTGAACGTTTATTTATTTTTGGGACAGAGAGAGACAGAGCATGAACGGGGGAGGGGCAGAGAGAGAGGGAGACACAGAATCGGAAACAGGCTCCAGGCTCTGAGCCATCAGCCCAGAGCCCGACGCGGGGCTCGAACCCACAGACCGTGAGATCGTGACCTGGCTGAAGTCGGACGCTTAACCGACTGCGCCACCCAGGCGCCCCCCTACCTGTCTTTAAATCACTTGGAATTGATCTTTGTGTATGCTGCCGGAGTTTTCCCAGTTGTAAGCTGTATTCGTTGGTTAGCTGTATTCGTTGTAAGTAAAGTGCCTACTTTTTCCCACTGATGTGCATGCCATATCACTCATAGGTCATGTGTCATGCCTGAATGGGGCTGTTTTGGGGGCTCTTTATTCTGTTCTGTTGGCCTATTTATCCATCTGTATGTCAATACCGTGCTGACTGAATTCTTAACAGCTTTATTATAAGCCTTGATAAATGGTCTATAATCACTCAATAGTCATAGTTGGCCCCGGAGAGGATCTCATGAGGTTGGTTTGGAAGTAGATATGTGGCAGTCTGGTGGCAGTTAGGGGAACGGTAGGACCTAAATTTCCATGTGGTGAGGTGTGTGTTGGGTGTGTGTGTTTGTTTTTATGGCTAATTAAAAAATTTTTTTAATTTGGGGATAGTTTTGTATTTATAGAAAAGTTAAAAAGATAATACAGAGAGTTCCCATACGCCCCACATCCCTGCTGCCCCTATTATTATAGTACAGTGCATTTGTCACAACTAAGGAACTGTGATTGATACTTCATTATTTTTTTTTTTAATTTTTTTTTCAACGTTTATTTATTTTTTTGGGACAGAGAGAGACAGAGCATGAACGGGCAAGGGGCAGAGAGAGAGGGAGACACAGAATCGGAAACAGGCTCCAGGCTCTGAGCCATCAGCCCAGAGCCCGACGCGGGGCTCGAACTCACAGACCGTGAGATCGTGACCTGGTTGAAGTCGGACGCTTAACCGACTGCGCCACCCAGGCGCCCCGATACTTCATTATTAATTAAAGTTCATGCTTTACTCAGATTTCATTAGCTTTTCCCTAATATCCTTTTTTTTTTCTTTTTTCTGGTTCTGGGATTCCATCCAGACTATCATAATACATTTAATTGTCATGTGTCTTTGGGCTCCTCTGGGCTGTGACGGGTTTTCAGACTTCCTTTGTTTTTGATGACCTTGGTAGTTTTGAATAGTCCTGGCCAGGTATTTTAGAGACTATCTCTCCGTTGGGGTTTGTCTGATGCTGTTCTCATGATTAGACTGGGGTTAGGGGCTTGGGGGAGAAAGACCACAGTGGTAAAGTGCTATTTTCATTACTTACCACTTACCACTTACTACTGGTGTTATTAACCTTGGTCACCCAGCTGAGGTGTTGGTTGTCAGGTTTCTGCACTGTAAAGTTACCCATCCACTTGCCTTACTATACTCTTCGGAAGAAAGTCTAAGCTCACACGCAAGGGGTAGGGATTACGCCCCACTCCTTGGGAAAGGAATGTCCACGTACATCGCTTGGAATTCTTCTGCAGGTGAAACTTGTCACCTCTACCCACTTAACTGATTTATTCAATCATTTATTTATATCAGCACAGACTCATAGGTATTTACTTGATGCTTTAGGTTATAATGCAGTGCTGTGTTATTTAATCTGTGGCTCAAATTCTTCCAGCTTTGGCCACTGGGAGCTCTTCCTGTTGGCTCCTGTGTCCCTTTAACATATGCTTATCCTTTTGGTTTTTGAGCACTTCCTTACTTTCTGACACAACAAGATATTATCGGCGCATCTTGCATATTTTAGGCTTCGGCCCTAGAATTAGCCATTTCTCCAAGGAGCTTTGGTTCCTTTTATCGAAGAATGGTATTTGCAAACCAAGATCTGGGCTGCCTTGGCTTGTTGCCACTGGGGTGTCATTGGTTCTAGGACCTTTCAGTGAGAAGAGCTAGGAAATGCATGCATGCAGACTAACTTGAGTGTACACACATATCTGATCCTTGAACAATGTGTGGGTCAGGGGCGCCAGCCCCCCATTCACCTGAAAACCTGCGTATAACTTTGACTTTCCAAAGATTCAACTCCTAATAGCCTGATGTTAACCGTAAGCCTTAACAACCAAATAAAGAGGTGATTGACACATATTTTATTTATGTATTATATACTGTATTCTTACAATAAAGCAAGCTAGAGAAGAGAAAATGTTATTAAGAAAATCATAAGAGAAAATACATTCATAAGTACTATACCGTATTTATCCAAAAATCCACATATAAGTGGACCCGTGTACTCCCAATCGTGTTGTACAAAAGTCAACTCTAATTATTTCTGTATCTGTCCATCTGCATCTATAGTAAGATAAACATAAGTTCCTATTGATGCTTCTGAACCCTAATTCAGGACCACATGGCTGATTCTAACCTTCTTTAGCGAGCAGGGGAAGGATGTTTTCTAAAGTTATTAACAGATATATTATTAAACAGAGAGGTAAGCTTTTTGTTCTTGGATATTTTCTTAGAAGATACAATAATCTGGGACGCCTGGGTGGCTCAGTTGGTTAAGCGCTGACTTCAGCTCAGGTCGTGATCTCACGGTTCGTGTGTTCGAGCCCCTCATCTGGCTGTGTGCTGACAGCTCAGAGCCTGGAGCCTGCTTGGATCCTGTGTCTCCCTCTCTCTCTGCCCCTCCCCCACTCACCCTCTGTGTCTCTCTCTCTCCCTCTCAAAAATAAAATAAACTTTTAAAAAATTAAAAAAAAAAGAAGATACAATAATCTTTTTTTTCTTTTTCCTTTACATGCTGCACAAAGTTTCAGAGTTTCAAAATGTCACTTCCATTAAGAATTATAGCATCTCAGTGACTTCTTTCAAATGGCACAATATTTACTTCTGTTTATGTACTGTTTACTTAGGCAGTGGACTGAAAACAGGGTCATTATCGCCATCATCATTGTTAGCAGGAATTGAATTCTTTTTTTTTTTTTAATTTTTTTTAACGTTTATTTATTTTTGAGACAGAGAGAGACAGAGCATGAACGGGGGAGGGGCAGAGAGAGAGGGAGGCACAGAATCGGAAGCAGGCTCCAGGCTCCGAGCCATCAGCCCAGAGCCCGACGCGGGGCTCGAACTCACGGACCGTGAGATCGTGACCTGGCTGAAGTCGGAAGCTTAACCGACTGAGCCACCCAGGCGCCCCAGCAGGAATTGAATTCTTACTGTGTGCCACACACAGTATTATAAGTAATTCATGTTAATCTTCATAATCCAGTGGAAGAGTCACTCTCCTTCTCCCTCCTTGTCAATAAGGAAACTGAGGCACAAAGGTTAAGGTGCTTGTCTCGGGTCCTGCACCTAAGATGGTGTAGAGCCCCGCTTTAAACCTGATAGTCCTCTCCAGAACGAGTGTTCTTGAAGAAAGTTCAAGTAGAAATCCGTGAGGGAGAATAATTTGCAAACTACCAAGGGAAAATGGCAGCTGATCATATTCTGCTCAGAGGGTTTGGAGCTAGAGACTCTTTCCTGGGGTTCTCTTTGGCTTCCCAGGACTCGCCTAAATTTCTTTCTGGAGAAAGGGATATTAAGAAGCAAAGGAATGGCCGGATCTCCCTAGAGAAACCCATGTTTTCTGCTCAGCTCTCATTCAGTTCTCACTCTGACATTTTCCATGAGAAACAATCCATTTAAGTCTGTGACGAGAACCTGACACTGCTTGTTTGAACTTGACACCAGGAATTTGGCCCCAGGTGAATAGCAGTTATGGATACACATTAATAAGGAAGCAAGGCCCCATGGGAACAGAAATTCTTTCCAGGGTACACATGTCAAGTGCTTAACTGTAAGCACTTAGGTCGCTATGAAGTGTTACTGTCCAGTCAGGTATTTACTGTGTAGGTGGCAATTATTCTTCGTTTTTTTTTTTTTTTTCAATGTTTATTTATTTTTGGGACAGAGAGAGACAGAGCATGAACGGGGGAGGGGCAGAGAGAGAGGGAGACACAGAATCGGAAACAGGCTCCAGGCTCTGATCCATCAGCCCAGAGCCCGACGCGGGGCTCGAACTCACGGACCGCGAGATCGTGACCTGGCTGAAGTCGGACGCTTAACCGACTGCGCCACCCAGGCGCCCCAGAACTGGCGTTTTAAACTGCTTTAATTATTGCCGCGTTGATTATTGCTAAAATGGTTGCCTCGTCTACGTGTGACACAGATACCTTGCATATTTAGAGAAAATATGTGCTAATGTGACCTAACATGCCCTGTTTATTCATTTCAGTGGCTGCTTGAGGGCATGGGGAGGGCTGAGACCATCTTGTGGCACACAGCAGCCTTCTCATACAGCAGCCCTTCTCTGCTGGATTCTGATGGAATGTTGTGAATGATTCCCGCTGCTTTTGGCGAGGATACCTAAAACACGTGGGATGGCTTTGACAAAAAAGAATTCCACCAGACATTGAACAACTGTGTCCTGCTTACTGCTGCCCCACTACTTACTCATGGGTCTCTTAAGCTTGACCTTGGAAGGGGGCTGGGGCGGGGGGAGAGAGGGACAATACAGGGCAGACCTTTTTTTTTTTTTTTTTTTAATTTAATTTTGAGAGACAGAGTGAGACAAAGAGGGGGGGGGCAGAGAGAGAGGGAGACACAGAATCCGAAATGGGCTCCAGGCTCTGAGCTGTCAGCACAGAGCCCGACGTGGGGCTCGAACCCACGGACTGTGAGATCACGACCTGAGCCGAAGTCAGATGCTCAACTGACTGAGCCACCCAGGCGCCCCAGGGCAAACCTTTTTAAGTGAAATGTTCATGGCTTTATTCCGGGAATTCGGCAGAATATGAAACGCTTGGTTATTGCTGTTATGGTAGTTTAGAAATGGAACATAGACTCTAGAACCCACCTGAACCACCAGAAAGTTTCTTTGGGCAAGAGCTCACGAGGCCACTATTCTTTTATTGTATCACCTGTAAAATAGTGTCTGAACATTTTTATTTGATTATGTCCTGGTATAGTCATCTTAGTACAGATTTCCAAACTTGTAACTTAAGAGTGTCAGGTTATGAATTGGATAGACAGCAGAAATACCAAACTCAGTATTTTATAGTCCACCCCCTAAAAGAGTTGTTCTCAAGCTATAGAATGCATAAGAAGCTGTTGGAAAGTTGCTCGAATGCTTATTTCTGGGACTTGCCTAATAGACCTTCTGGTTCAGTAGGTCTGAGGCATGGAGGTGTTCATTTCTAATGATCCCCAAATAATCACCGAGATGGGCGGTCTGTAAAACACACCTGAGAAACAAGGCCCTGAAAGATTCACAGATGTCCTCTGGGGAGATCTAGAGAAGGCCGAATTGCACGTGACAGACTATAGGAATCTTGGGTGTTTATCCTCATTTTGTCTCTTTGCTTGTAGCATCAAGGTGACGTTATTGTTGTTGTTGTTTTAATGTGTTTAATTTTCCAAGAAAATGAGGACTTTTCTGCACCTGCTCTAAGCTACCTGGAAACTTCTTAGAGGATATGGTTTTTCCGCATTTAACCTTCCATGAGCTCTTTGAGATCACATGGCCAGCCTGCCAACAGTGCATGAGCATCACATTCTCTCTCTCTGTCTCTCTGTCTCTCTGTCTCTCTCTGCTCTAACACTGCAGATATTAAACTGTTACAGCTTGGCCAATCTGATATATGAATCATGTGATCCTCGTTTTCATAGGAAGTTTCTGAATTGCTAGCAGGATTAGGAAAACCATGATTGTCTACCTCGTAATTATTCTTCACCTATGTACAAATAATAACCAATTAGAAAATCAATTTGACATTAAAACTCTCTTTATACTAGCAATACAAATGTCAAATAGCTAGAAATAAACTTTTCTGGTGTGTGTGTGGTTTTTAAAATTTGGAAGTATTTTAAATCCTAGGAATGAATTTAGCAAAAAATTGAGCAAGAACTGTATAGATAAAATTTACCAATCTATGTTGGACATAAAACATTTAAATAAATGACAATGTGTACTTTTTCCTCGGATAGGAAAACTCATACTGTAAAAATGTCAGTTTGCTCTAAATTAAACCATGAATTTACTGAGATTCCACTCAAATTACCAAAACAACATTCAAGAAGAAGTTTTACAAAATGATCCTAAAATTCATCTAGAAAAAATAAACAGATAAAAATAGTATTGGAGGGACTAATCCCAGCAGATGTTGTTATCTATTTTAATGATTCGGTAATAAAACAATATAACATTGTCACAGAATTGGACAGAAAATCAATGCAGAGTAGAGAATCAAGAAACAGGGTGAAATACATAGATTTAGTGTGTGACAAAGATGATATTTAAGTAAATATAAAAAGAGATAAATCACTTAATGGTTTTGGAATAATTAGCTAGTCATCAGGGGAAGTGAGAAAAAATAAATTCAAAATGGAGCAAGGGTTTTTTAAAAAATAATTATTTACTTTTGAGAGAGAGAGAGAGAGCACAAGCAGGGGAGGGGCAGAGAGAGAGGGAGACACAGAATCCGAAGCAGGCTCTAGGCTCTGAGCTGTCAGCACAGAGCCCGACGCCGGGCTTGAACTCACAAAACTGTGAGATCATGACCTGGGCCAAAGTCAGACGCTTAACTGACTGAGCCACCCAGGCACCCCTGGAACAAGGATTTAAGTATAAAATAACAAAACCATAAAAGTTAGAGAAAGCAGATGACTGTTAAAAATAATCTCGAAATTGTAATGAACTGTTTAATCATGATACAAAACTCAGAAACCATAGAGGAAAATGATCAATAAATCTGACTATATAAAAACTGTGTGGCAGAGATCTAAACACAAGTGATAAGCTGAAGAAATGTGGAAAATATATTACAAAGGGCTAGGTTTCTTCATATGCAAAGAGCACTTATGAATAAATAAATAAAAAAATCCAAACCATCCAAACCAAAGTGGTTAGAAAACATGTACAAGAACGTCACAGAACAAGAAACATTCATGGCTTACGAAAAGTTGCTCGCTGTCTTTGAATACAGGTTCCTTAGAATTAATGTCAGATTTTTTTCATGCAGAAAGGGCTTCCAGTGTGTTGGATTTATGCTTACAAAATATGTTTACAACTTAATCTTGGGGTAATTTATCAAACTTAATGTATCTTATGAGTTGGCTGATCTAGCCTGTATTCACCCATTCTTCTGTGGAACAGTGATGACTGGCCTGGAGGCCTTCCTGTGTCATAAAATTAGAGGGGTTGACTCAAATAAACCCATGAAGGACCTTCAAGCTCTGAAGTAGTTAGAGCCTCATGTTTACTTGTTTCCTCCACTTGCATCATTTCCTCAATGCTTTTGGTGGCATTCTCTAAGAAACTGGTGCCGTGCCACCACCCTTGCTGATGGAGCTTTGTCACGATTTGTTAATGAAATGTTGATACAGTGCTTACTATGTGCCAGGTATTGTTTTGAGCACTTTATAAGATCAAATTTCTTGACATGTAGAATGGTTATAGAGCATTCGCCCCATCTGGTAAAATGAGGGGCATAAGACCTGGGGCAGGGGAGGCACAGGTGTGTGGGGTGGGGGAGACACAGGCGTGGAGGCTCAGTGGAAGTCGCCTGGATCCATTGACTTTCAGGGGGAACCCATGGAACTGAACCTTCCCAATGAACCCCTAGTGGGGATACAGCATTACTCTGCCTTTAGCCTGCTGGTTTGATCCCCCTCCCTCTCCGGTTAGGGCTGCAGGAACTCCTGGGGGTACGTGCCTTCCTCTCTCTGTGCCATCAAAGGAGGAGGACCATGGAGAATTAAATACCTCTGAAATGAAAATGAGTCAGCTGCCATGTTGCCAGGTTACATCATGAACAACAAAACAAGGACCCTGGTGGGGCAGCACAGCCCGTTGAAACTCTGGAGCCCACAAGAATGCTGTTTCCTGACCACCCCCCCACCCCCCCCCACGGAGAGCCTCTGAGTGCTGTGGCCCGAGACACGTGACAGGTTGCTGGTGTGGACGGCGTTCAAATACAAAATGGGTTAGAGAAAGACTCCCCTTTTGTGTGTTTCTACCCCTAAGCCTGGCCAGTATTGCTGTCTCTCCCCATCACTCAGTTCTTGGTTCTGACCCTGACTCTCGTGTCTTCTGACAGTGCCTTGAATGTAGTGTTTTCCTGGTAACTGGACAGTAGCCTCCCCCATGGTCGCCAGCTTTCCCACTTTCTCTGCCCTGCATGTCTCGCACGGGCTCCAGAGGGAACCAGGCCTGGTTTTGCTTCCTAACCTCTATCCTGACTACTTGGCCTGCCTGTGGCTGCTCTCCAGTGGGGGTAGGACCGCAGATGGTCAAGAAAGAAACCCTGGGTGATGTGATGCTGACACATAAGGTAGGCAGAAAACCATCAGCTCTTAAAAGAGGGCGAAGGAGCAGCGGTGGGAGGGGCACCCAGGGAGGACTCCCAGTCTACACTTCCTGGCTGCTGTGCAATAACTCTCGTGGGTGGTTTCTAGGAGTCCGCAATTCTGTACACGGGTTGGTCTAGAAAGTCGAAAAAACAGTCTTTTCCATCAAAATTGACTAGCTCTGTTGAAACCTTGGGTTGGGCAGATTAATTAGTCTCCGTTCACCTGTTCCAATGCCTAGCACGATGCCCAGCATATGGCAGACCCTTGATAAGTATTTGCCGCAAAAAATGAACAAAAGCAACCAGATGCCACAGTCTCCTGTAATCGTTATCGCGGGCCAGTGATGGCAGCCTTCCAGCCTTGAGGGTCGTGCAGTGGGCCTCTGCTGAACTGCAGCTGGAGGTGTTCCCAGTTGGTTGCGCTTTTAAGAACCTGCAAGAGTCTCTGAGGAAGGAAATCCTCACGGTTGTAAGGTTCTTCTTCAGACCGTAGCTATACCTGTTTGTTCCAACCACCATTTGCCGACACCAGCTGGGTGTCCTGCCATTCAGTTCACTTCTGACGGCAACCCCCTGGAGTTAGCACAGATCCCGCAAACGAAGGACTCAGTCCCACAGGACTGCCCCCACCCGTCCATTTCCCATACGAGATGCAAGCCTTGGTTAAGAAGTTAACCCCACTTCTGCCCAGCAGACTACCAATTTGAAGGTTCCCATGTCCCCTCCACCTCGGTTTTGATAACTCACTAGAACAGAGTTCTCAGTCTGGAGCATGAGACTTGGGATTACAATGTTCCTATAAAGGATACAACTCAGGACCAGGCAAATGGAAGGGAAGAATAGAGCAGGGTATGGGTTGTCACCATCCCAGCACCTCAACGTGTTCACCAACTCAAACCTCTCCGAGCCTGTGTTCGCGAGTTTCCCCTGAGGTTTTATTGTTTAGTCAGGATTGAATCCGTCTCCAGTTCTCCCCTCCCCAGGGTTGGAGAGCGGGGCTGAGAGTTTCAACCCTCTAATCGTGGGGTTGGATCGTTTGGCAGCCAGCCCCCATCTGAAGCTCCCTAGGGGCCCCTTCCTATAAGAAACTCAGGTGTGGCATAAGGGGGGGGGCCTTTGTGAATAACAGAAGACACGCCTGCCACATAGGAAACTTCCTGGTTTCGGGAACTCTGTGCCAAGACGCAAGAAGGAGCACATACGTATTTCTTTTTATATCACTGTAGAGGAAATATATTTTGACAGACCCAAGAGTGGTTGGTCCTTCTGGTCTCGGTTCATTGTTAGAAGGACTTTCACTGGCCCTCCAGCCTCAGAGTAAGAGCCTCATCTTTAGGATGGGCTATGCCCTTCCCTTGCTTCCACCCTTGACTCCAGTGTATTACAGCATGAGGATCTTTTGAACCTCACATATTCTTTGTCTATAATGATTGAAAGAATGGCCTCAGGAACATGGGTGCCCATTGGGTGGTTACGTTGCTCAAGGCCTGATGGGAGCAAAGTGGGCAGAGCCAGAGGGTCTTCGATTAGACCCTGCCTCCACCCCTGGTTCACTGATTCCCTTTGGAAGAATCATTTATTTCATGAGACCATTTCTAAACATGGAAGAATGTGAGGACACACTTTTCTTATCTCTCCATTTCAAGGTCCGGTGTTGTAGACTGTGAGATAATCAGCCCATGTGGGCTTTTACTCTTATGCTCAGGACGGATATTTTGGATTGTGTGTTAAAGCCATTTGCCTGAATCCTGGCAAAAAATATGCTATTCCTCTTTCCCTCACAAAGGGACTCAGGAAAGGGGGGCTAAGGAAACATTTAACTGTATTTGTAACCTGCTCTCACTTAAGGGGTCTCCAAAGCTTCCTTGCTGGCCAGAATCACCCGTACCCCAGGTAGACATTAGCAGGACATGGCTTGTCTTACCTGAAACCACATTTGGGCAGAGATGAGCCCCACCCTTCTATTTGTGGTTTGATAAAGACTGCCAGAAAGAAATGAAAACTAGGGTAACGTGCCAACCTGAAGGCAGAAGAGCCCTTTTCTGGAATGTTTTAAATGTCAAATTCATTGCCATCAAAGAACTCAAGTTTCTTTTCTTTTCCCCCTTCAATCTTAGTGAGCAGCCTGGGGCTTGTATGTTGAAAACAATAGAGAGTATGGATTCAGGAGCATGGTTTTTCCCAGTGGGTCTTTGGTAAGAAAGATTATGGAAGAACAGATTCCAAAGGACATGACTCAGGAGGCTTTTTTTCTCTGGTTTGGAATCCAAGGGCAGCTGCCTTTACCACGGCTGCCTCCTTGGGCCCTTCTTCAGCTGGCACCCGAAAAGCCCTCGTCTCATATGATTTGGGGTCCGCAAAGAATTTAAATGCCAAGGACGATTTCCCCAGTAACTTTATAAGCCAGTTAAAACCATTGAGGAGGCATTTGGAGGGGTGAAGCAACGGGAAGGAGGTGGGAGAGGGATACAGTCTCGTCACCCTGCTCCCAGTTTTGATTTTCTGTCCACGTTTCTTCTTTCCTGTAGCCATCCATCTAGTCCAGCATTGTATTTTCTCTCGGCCACAGCATGAGAGGGGCTTCCAAATTCTTCTCCTCACTCCCCACTGTAGCCTATTTTGTGTACCGCTTTCCCCTAGAATGTGGTGCTGACCCTGTTGCCCTCCTGTCCTTCAGTGGCAGCTGGGCATGAGACAGGTGTGGGGTGTCTTCTAGCCCATCTGCTGTGGTTCCTCCTGGCCACCCCCTTCCATCTCAGGGCCTCCTCTCCATTGAGACCATTCACTTGCAAATCCACCCTTTCCATCGAAGGCAGAGCTGGGTGCAGAATTGATTTTTAACCGTATCGGGGGATGAGGTACTCCCCTGCCTTGGGGCCTTTTTCAGGTGGTGGCATCACAAATTCTTATTCATGTTCTACGCCCTTCTTGGCCGCACTCCACTCATCTTCCCAGATTCCATCGATCGAAATGCATCACTTCCTGTACTCCTGTACTTCCTGTATTTCTGTACACTTCCGATGATTCTGAAGTGCTTTATTGCATCTTTATTATCCCCATATTGCAGATGTTACCGTGTTGTGCGTTAGAGTAACTCTGGATGTTTGTCTTTGCTCTCAGGTAGGTTCCGGAAGATGGGGATTACTGTTTTCTCTAGCACCTACCAGAGAGACTGGTATATAATAGCCGCGCAATAAATACCTGTTGGATAAATGACTAAATTTCTAGAGAATAGGACCGGTGTCTTTTTAACCTTCAGATCCGCCACGGCATCTGCACGTTAAAAATAGATCAATAAATGTCTTTCTGGATTATTCATTTAAATACAGAGTTCACGTCCTTTGCAGGAACAGCCTCTTAAAGGTGAAAGTCCGGTTATGTCATATTGCATTGTAGCTATGACCACATCAATTACCAGACCTTCAAATCATGTCACATACTCTCTCTGATTTGTGAAAGACAACATGCAAAAATTCTACAAAAGCATGTGTGTGTGCAGGACCATGCACACGCATGCACAAAATTTTGAAAATATATAATGAGTCATTTTTATGGGAAAAGAATTTCAATCAGCCCTAACTCTGAAAGCTGGAATATATGCTGCCATCTTCATAACGAGTTTTTCTAATGATCTAGAATTCTTCCCCTCTGTGACCAGGGACAGCATTTTATACATGCACATCTTAACCTCCAGGGATGCCAGAGACCAGATTTTAAAGTGTTCTCCCCATGCTAGGTTTTCAATACTTGCTGAGCAATCGAGTCATCCTGCAGGACAGTAAAGGAGCTGTTTCCACGTGAGCTTTTTGTTGGTCTGTTGGGTTATTTATATTTTACAAATGAGCATTCATTTCTGTCCGGGTGTGACCTCTTTTCCAGGGAAGTTCCCTTGAAGGACGCTAAGGAATATGCCGAATCCATAGGTGCCGTTGTGGTTGAAACAAGTGCAAAAAATGCTATTAATATCGAAGAGCTCTTTCAAGGAATCAGTAAGTACCTGAATTGCATTTTCAGCTTTGCCTGCATTTGTATGCTTCTGGGAGTCAAAGCATAAAATCACAGAGGGCTGCACTCAAGCTTTCCCTCGGTGTGAATTTGTCCTGATGCCGTGGACGTAAAAGTCTCAGTCTGTACTCGTGAGTCTGGACCTATATGTGCCTCCTGATTCTGAATTTCTATAGCTCTGTGCTTTAACCTGTTGATTCTGTGTTTTGTGAATCAAGACGAAGTACAAAATAAGTGCAAAATAAGTACAAAATGCAAAATAAGTCATTTTAATTAAA